>NW_025228495.1:0-933 GCF_018294505.1 Triticum aestivum | reverse complement strand
TTTTCAATTTCATGGTCATTTAGCTCAAAAATATGAGTGAATGCCTGAAAAAGAACAAATGAAGTCAGAAAGGGTTGAAAATTGCTGATGTGGCTTTGAATGGTGCATGTTGAACACACAAAGAGTCTGGAGTTCAAATAAGTTCAAAATAATGAAATCCCTTTGTAACAGATGAGTTTTCGTCCCAAACCCTGATACTTCGAAAGAGATTGTCCGTTTTGTAGACGAAGTGCATCCAGTTTTTGCCGTAACCCTCTCAACTTTTTAGCACATGCTATGTGGGTGAAATGATGATAGCATGCCAACTTTCAACCTTTTCAGAGTTCATTTGTATTGCTTTTCAATTTCATGGTCATTTAGCTCAAAAATATGAGTGAATGCCTGAAAAAGAACAAATGAAGTCAGAAAGGGTTGAAAATTGCTGATGTGGCTTTGAATGGTGCATTTTGAACACACAAAGAGTCTGGAGTTCAAATAAGTTCAAAATAATGAAATCCCTTCGTAACAGATGCGTTTTCGTGTGAAACCTGATACTTCGAAAGAGATTGTCCGTTTTGTACACGAAGTGCATCCAGTTTTTGCCGTAACCCTCTCAACTTTTTTGCACATGCTATGTGGGTGAAATGGTGATACCATGCCAACTTTCAACCTTTTCAGAGATCATTTGTAGTGCTTTTCACTTTCATGGTCATTTAGCTCAAAAATATGAGTGAATGCCCGAAAATGACCGAATGAAGTTAGAAAGGGTTGAAAATTGCTGATGTGGCTTTGAATGGTGCATTTTGAACACACAAAGAGTCTGGAGTTCAAATAAGTTCCAAATAATGAAATCCCTTTGTAACAGATGAGTTTTTGTCCGAAACCCTGATACTTCGAAAGAGATTGTCCGTTTAGTACATGAAGTGCATCCAGTTTTTGCCGTAACCCTCTCAA
>NW_025228494.1:0-52806 GCF_018294505.1 Triticum aestivum | reverse complement strand
CTGTGGAGTAACAACATAGCCAAGAAAAGATACTCGGTCGGTGCAAAAGGTGCACTTCCCAAGGTTACCAAACAAACGTGCATCACGTAGAGCAATAAAAACAGCACGTAAATGTTCCAAATGTTCTTCCAAAGATCTGCTATAAATCAATATGTCATCAAAGTAAACTACCACAAATCGTCCAATGAAAGCACGTAAAACTTCGTTCATTAATCTCATGAAAGTACTAGGTGCATTAGTTAACCCAAAAGGCATGACTAACCACTCATATAATCCAAACTTAGTTTTGAATGCTGTTTCCCATTCATCTCCCAATTTCATACGAATTTGATGGTATCCACTACGTAAATCAACTTTGGAGAATATTGTAGAGCCACTCAATTCATCAAGCATATCATCTAGCCTAGGAATAGGATGACGATAACGAATAGTAATATTATTAATGCCTCTACAATCAACACACATACGTGATGTACCATCCTTTTTCGGCACTAGAATAATAGGAACAGCACAAGGACTAAGGGATTCGCGTATATAACCTTTGTCGAGAAGCTCTTGTACTTGACGCATAATCTCCTTCGTCTCCTCTGGATTGGTACGGTATTGATGAGGACATGACTACCTTGGATATGACCAAAAATATTGCATATATGCATATTTGTCAGGTGATTTCTAGTGCAAACTATTCAATAATCTATTTATGTTATCCAGAACAAAAATACTTCACACACTTTTGTGTTTTGTCTCATTGCAGGTCTATGGGACATTTGTACAATCCACATATGAAGATAAGGAAGAAAGAGATGTTTATTTGCTGTCCAAAAAGTTCTCTCACGTCACTTTTGGCCCAAGAGAAGATAGAGTCCAAGTCTCTCACGTTCTGGATTCAGATTCGGACTGCACAGACATACCTGACTCAAAACGCACACAAGTTTTTCATACGGACTCCGAATTGGGTGATTCTTTTTTTGTTGGAAACTAGATTTCGTGCACTTTCCAAACCAATTGGAATCACCTTCAAATTCGTCCGGAGCGTTGAGTTGTGGACGAAACAATCTGATGCTGCAGCAGAATCCGAGTCAAACTACAAGTCCAAAGGTGTTACATCACCTCCACTTGGGCCCATTGGCCTTGTACGACCTAGATTTAGTTTTAGGCTGCCTTGGGACGTCCTCCCACCTCCTTGGCCGCCACCCCTTGCTCCTATATAAGTAGATCCATCTAGTAGCTTTTCCTTGGGATTTGTTTAGTTAAAAGTTAGCCATTGCAACTTCGTGTACTTCGTTTATGTCCAACGACCAGACCAAGACCGCTTACTTCATCTATATTCGCAATATTCAGATTTCTTTATCATATTCTTGCTTGTTCTTCGATTGCTTGCAGGAATAGACCTTCGTGGTCAGGTTGATTGTGCTTCGGCGTGGTCAATAACCTCTCGGAGTTGGTTTAGCGATTGCTAAGGCGCAACGTCGTGCACGTTTGTAGTCGGATCGTCAAAGTCATCTTCACCAAATCGATAGTTATCATCTCATAGAAAGATCGGGACACCCCGCCTCTATCAGCTAATAAAGCAAAACAGGAGACGAATAAGAGTGAAAATCAGATTGTGGCAAAAGAATTTGAGCAACAAATGAAGCCTAATAATAAACCATCTAGTGTTGCTTCTGAAATTAAATTGAAAAGTGCATGTTTATTTGCCACCAAATCTGATATTGATGAGCTAGATTTCAGCAAATCTGTTTGCTATGCTTTTGTGTGCAAAGAGGCATTATTTTCATTCGAGGACGTGCCTTCCTCTTTGCCTCCTGCTGTCACTAACATTTTGCAGGAGTTCGCTGACGTCTTTCCACAAGACGTGCCACCGGGATTACCGCCTATTCGAGGGATTGAGCATCAGATTGACTTAATTCCCGGTGCTTCACTGCCAAACCGTGCACCATACCGTACCAATCCAGAGGAGACAAAGGAGATTATGCGTCAAGTACAAGAGCTTCTCGACAAAGGTTATATACGCGAATCCCTTAGTCCTTGTGCTGTTCCTATTATTCTAGTGCCGAAAAGGATGGTACATCACGTATGTGTGTTGATTGTAGAGGCATTAATAATATTACTATTCGTTATCGTCATCCTATTCCTAGGCTAGATGATATGCTTGATGAATTGAGTGGCTCTACAATATTCTCCAAAGTTGATTTACGTAGTGGATACCATCAAATTCGTATGAAATTGGGAGATGAATGGAAAACAGCATTCAAAACTAAGTTTGGATTATATGAGTGGTTAGTCATGCCTTTTGGGTTAACTAATGCACCTAGTACTTTCATGAGATTAATGAACGAAGTTTTACGTGCTTTCATTGGACGATTTGTGGTAGTTTACTTTGATGACATATTGATTTATAGCAGATCTTTGGAAGAACATTTGGAACATTTACGTGCTGTTTTTATTGCTCTACGTGATGCACGTTTGTTTGGTAACCTTGGGAAGTGCACCTTTTGCACCGACCGAGTATCTTTTCTTGGCTATGTTGTTACTCCACAGAGAATTGAAGTTGATAAAGCCAAGATTGAAGCTATTGAGAGTTGGCCGCAACCCAAAACGGTCACACAAGTGAGGAGTTTTCTTGGCCTCGCTGGATTCTATAGGCGTTTTGTGAGAGATTTCAGCACCATTGCTGCACCTCTCAATGAGCTTACAAAGAAAGATGTGCCTTTTCTTTGGGGTACCGCAAAGGAAGAAGCCTTCACGGTATTGAAAGATAAGTTGACACATGCTCCTTTACTCCAACTTCCTGATTTTAATAAGGCTTTTGAGCTTGAATGTGATGCTAGTTGATGAGGACATCAATACAATTGTTACACCCACAGCCCCTGCTGCTATACATACTGGACCAATTACTAGAGCTCGTGCACGCCAACTAAATTACCAGGTACTTTCGTTTCTTGGTAATGATTCTAATGTTCATGAGAATATGATGCTGCCTAAATTGGATACATTTGTTTTGCTTACAAATGAAGGGCCTAGCTTGGAGAAGGATGAACATTGGAGCAAGAACAAGCATGGAGATGATGGCATGCGCAAGGGAAACAAGAACGGAGTTACAAGTGATGATTTCAGGACTTTGAAGCCACCATAATGGGTGCATGAAGCCTTGGACGAAATATACAAGACGCCACTTCATAAATTTCGTCCCGAGGCTATTTTAGGTGCTGCGTCACCTTATTATTGGGCCAGGCCCATGTAATTTCGAAATACATAAGTATAGGCTATTTTTAGAGTCCGTATGTGTGGGGAAACAGAGATAGGGTTGATTTCGGACCCCTCCACCAAGGGCCACGAAATTCCCCCCCTCTTCCTCCATATATACAGCCCTTAGGGCATCGTTTAGACTTTGGGTTTTGTTTAGATTAAAAGTTCGCCATAGCTGCAACTTCGCGTACTTCGTTTGTGTTCAACGACCAGACAAAGGCGTCACAGAACCCCACCTTGATCAATAAAGCTTTCATCTTATATTCGCAATATCCAGATTGCAATCTTAGTTTCTTGCTTGTTCTTCGTTTGCTCGCAGGAAACAGACCTTCGTGGTCAGGTTGATCGTGCTCCGGCGTGGTCAATAACCTCTCGGAGTTGGTTTAGCGATTGCTAAGGCGCGACGTCCTCGCACGTTCGTAGTCGGATCGTCAAAGTCGACTTCCACCAAAGCGAAATCCACCATCTCATCGAAAGACGGGACACCTTTGCCTCTATCAACTAACCACTCATATAATCCAAACTTAGTTTTAAATGCTGTTTTCCATTCATCTCCCAATTTCATACGAATTTGATGGTAGCCACTACGCAAATCAACTTTGGAGAATACTGTAGAGCCACTCAATTCATCAAGCATATCATCTAGCCTAGGAATAGGATGACGATAACGAATAGTAATATTATTAATGCCTCTACAATCAACACACATACGTGATGTACCATCCTTTTTCGGCACTAGAATAATAGGAACAGCACAAGGACTAAGGGATTCGCGTATATAACCTTTGTCGAGAAGCTCTTGTACTTGACGCATAATCTCCTTCGTCTCCTCTGGATTGGTATGGTATGGTGCACGGTTTGGCAGTGAAGCACCGGGAATTAAGTCGATCTGATGCTCAATCCCTCGAATAGGCGGTAATCCCGGTGGCACGTCTTGTGGAAAAACGTCAGCGAACTCCTGCAAAATGTTAGTGACAGCAGGAGGCAAAGAGGAAGGCACGTCCTCGAATGAAAATAATGCCTCTTTGCACACAAAAGCATAGCAAACAGATTTGCTGAAATCTAGCTCATCAATATCAGATTTGGTGGCAAATAAACATGCATTTTTCAATTTAATTTCAGAAGCAACACTAGATGGTTTATTATTAGGCTTCATTTGTTGCTCAAATTCTTTTGCCACAATCTGATTTTCACTCTTATTCTTCTCCTGTTTTGCTTTATTAGCTCTATTAATATCATCTTTCAAAATGGAATCAGGAGTCATAGGAAGCAAAGTAATATTTTTATCCTTATGAACAAGAGTATAGTGATTGTTTCTACCATGGTGTACATAATTTTTATCAAATTGCCATGGTCTACCAAGTAATAAGGAACATGCTTGCATAGGTACCACATCACAATCAACATAATCAGCATATGTAGATATACTAAAATGCACACGAACAGTACGTGTTACCTTAACCTTGCCGCTGTTGTTGAACCATTGGATGTAGTAAGGATGTGGATGTGGTCTTGTGGTGAGAGAAAGCTTCTCGACCATCTCCATGCTAGCCAAGTTGTTGCAGCTCCCTCCGTCTATGATGACGCGCACAGAACGTTCCTTCACAACTCCCTTGGTATGGAACAAATTGTGCCTCTGATTTTGCTCAGCTTGTGTGATCTGCACACTCAAAACACGTTGAGCAACTAAACATTCATACCTGTCAGCGTCTTCAGGAGCCATGTATTGCGTCTCATTATCAGAATCATCTCCACCATGTTCATCACGTGTAATAAGAGCCAAAGTCTCCTCATCATAGTCACTAGCGGACTCATATCCACCATCCGCGGTAGCAATCATCACACGCGGAGATTTGCATTCTCTCGCATAATGACCTCCTCCCTTACAACGACGACAAATAATATCACTTGTGTGCCCTGTTGATGCTATGGAAGAAGAAGAATGCTGTGTAGGCCCCGCAGGTGCGCTCTTGGCAGATAATGGTGGTTGTGCCTGTTTTCTTGTATCACGGCTGGAGGTGGCACCTGATGGAGGTGCTGGTGCAGTTGAAGTAGAAGATGCACGTGGTGTCCATGATGAAGGTCGGCCTGCAGAAAAGTTAGTTCGCCCCAATGCTTGTCGATCCTGCACTTCACGTTCAGCTTTACAAGCAAGATGGAATAAACGAGTGATATTAGTATACTCCTTATAGTCTAGAATGGTCTGAATCTCTCTATTTAATCCACCCAGAAAACGTGCAAGCATAGCTTCATTCTCCTCAACAATACCACATCTAATCATGCCAGTTTGTAATTCCTGATAATATTCTTCTACAGAATTTTTTCCTTGTCTTAAACGCTGCAATTTTTGAAGCAATTCACGTTGATAATATGGTGGAACCCAACGCGTATGCATAGCAGTTTTTAAAGCAGCCCAAGTAGTTGGAATAGGATATAATCTACAATGTTCAGACCACCATACACATGCAAAACTAGTGAAAGCACAAACAGCAGCAACAACTCGTCTCTCCTCAGGATATTGTAAACATGTAAATCGTTGTTCAGTTTCTAACTCCCAAGTAAGATATATATCAGGAACATATCTACCCTCAAATGGTGGAATATTCAATTTCAGTTTAGGAATATGGACATCATCTCGTACCTGAGGTGGTGGTGCAGGCCTACCATTACGAATATATACCTGAGGTCGACCTGCTGGTGGTGGTGCTGGTGGCTGCTCGTAGATCTGATTTTGATCAACCTCATCCTCATAATCGCCCGCATACTCATCATCCTCCTGGGTACCAGCAACAGCAGTAGCAGGAGCCACAGAAGTATCAACAGCAGCACCAACAGTTTGGCCAAACGCAAGAGGAACACGGCTCGCTCGGCGAAGGTCTATTTCGCGACGTGGAGGTAGTCGTTGTTGTTGTTGTTGGAGAGGTGCGTTAGGTGCAGCGGGTGGTGGTGGTGGAAGACGCGCGAGCAATTCATTAAATCTATTATCGAGCTTTGTTTCGAACGTCTTCTCAAGGCCAGTGATCTTCTCCATGGCCTCTTCAAAATTGTTCAGCACATCTTGCACCTGTTCAGTCATCATTTGCTGAAACTTATCATGAAGCTCCTTGTTCGATAAATTCTCCCAGTCAATCTCGTCGGCTTGTGATCCTGGCATGGTTAGCAGCAATAGAAACACACAAGAATATGATCCTACAGACTACGAACAAGTGGTGGTGGTGGGTGTCACAAATCCGTCAAGCAAAACTCAAATTCTTACCAGTTCTTACCCAGCAACAGGCGGTGATCGGCAACCGTTGTAGACAAAACTCTCAAAGCTTGGATAGAGCGATTACCAGGGAGAGTCAAACGCACGACGTAGATGTATGTGGAGCTGGGAAGGCTTATACTATGGTAGCAAAAAGGGTCAGCAATAATCAATTCAGAGATGCAAAGTTGAATAAACGCTCAACGACGATACTGTGCTGGTCCTAGGCTAGACTGTGCTAGAGACGCGAGCCTAGAACACCAACAAAATCACGGCGCGGCACGTAAACAAGGGAAAAGCACACACTGAATTTTTTTTTGCTCTTTTTTTTTGCGCTCTTCTTTTTTGCGCTGCTTTTTTTTTTGCGAAAAATCACTACTCCGGCAAGGAAACACGAATCGGAATCTAGATGGATCCCGAAAACAAACCTAATAAGCAAGGAACTCGGATTGGTGGTGGATATATGGTGGTGGTATATGGCAGCGGTGGTGGTAGCAGTGGTAGTATATGGATATGGATCGGTGGTGGTATATGGGCACGGATTGGTGGTGGTATATGGATACGGATTCGGAGCGGTGGTGGTAGATGGCAGGGGCGATGATGATGGTGCGGCGGCGGCGTGACAACTTATGACCAGAACTCGAAACTCTAAAAGACTAGACTCTAAGACCAGCAACTAGACCGACGATGCAACCGCAAATTCAACAAAGCAAAACCCTAAAAAGATTATGCAAAGGCTCAGATTGGTTCGGATATGATGAACTAACCCTAATTTTTTTGTGTGGCTTTTTCGTGGACTGTAGGTATGAAGAACAGACTCGATCTAAACTACGAAAAACTGTAAAATCTCACCGAGCAACCTGGAAATCTGATACCACTTGATAGAGGCAAAGGTGTCCCGTCTTTCGATGAGATGATGGATATCGCTTTGGTGGAAGTCGACTTTGACGATCCGACTACGAACGTGCGAGGACGTCACGCCTTAGCAATCGCTAAACCAACTCCGAGAGGTTATTGACCACGCCGGAGCACGATCAACCTGACCACGAGGGTCTGTTTCCTGCGAGCAAACGAAGAACAAGCAAGAAACTAAGATTGCAATCTGGATATTGCGAATATAAGATGAAAGCTTTATTGATCAAGGTGGGGTTCTGTGACGCCTTTGTCTAGTCGTTGAACACAAACGAAGTACGCGAAGTTGCAGCTATGGCGAACTTTTAATCTAAACAAAACCCAAAGTCTAAACGATGCCCTAAGGGCTGTATATATGGAGGAAGAGGGGGGAATTTCGTGGCCCTTGGTGGAGGAGTCCGAAATCAACCCTATCTCTTGTTTCCCCACACATACGGACTCTAAAAATAGCCTATACTTATGTATTTCGAAATTACATGGGCCTGGCCCAATAATAAGGTGACGCAGCACCTAAAATAGCCTCGGGACGAAATTTATGAAGTGGCATCTTGTATATTTCGTCCAAGGCTTCATGCACCCATTATGGTGGCTTCAAAGTCCTGAAATCATCACTTGTAACTCCGTTCTTGTTCCCCTTGCGCATGCCATCATCTCCATGCTTGTTTGATGAGGACATCAATACAATTGTTACACCCACAGCCCCTGCTGCTATACATACTGGACCAATTACTAGAGCTCGTGCACGCCAACTAAATTACCAGGTACTTTCGTTTCTTGGTAATGATTGTAATGTTCATGAGAATATGATGCTGCCTAAATTGGATACATTTGTTTTGCTTACAAATGAAGGGCCTAGCTTGGAGAAGGATGAACATTGGAGCAAGAACAAGCATGGAGATGATGGCATGCGCAAGGGGAACAAGAACGGAGTTACAAGTGATGATTTCAGGACTTTGAAGCCACCATAATGGGTGCATGAAGCCTTGGACGAAATATACAAGATGCCACTTCATAAATTTCGTCCCGAGGCTATTTTAGGTGCTGCGTCACCTTATTATTGGGCCAGGCCCATGTAATTTCGAAGTACATAAGTATAGGCTATTTTTAGAGTCCGTATGTGTGGGGAAACAAGAGATAGGGTTGATTTCGGACCCCTCCACCAAGGGCCACGAAATTCCCCCCTCTTCCTCCATATATACAGCCCTTAGGGCATCGTTTAGACTTTGGGTTTTGTTTAGATTAAAAGTTCGCCATAGCTGCAACTTCGCGTACTTCGTTTGTGTTCAACGACCAGACAAAGGCGTCACAGAACCCCACCTTGATCAATAAAGCTTTCATCTTATATTCGCAATATCCAGATTGCAATCTTAGTTTCTTGCTTGTTCTTCGTTTGCTCGCAGGAAACAGACCCTCGTGGTCAGGTTGATCGTGCTCCGGCGTGGTCAATAACCTCTCGGAGTTGGTTTAGCGATTGCTAAGGCGCGACGTCCTCGCACGTTCGTAGTCGGATCGTCAAAGTTGACTTCCACCAAAGCGAAATCCACCATCTCATCGAAAGACGGGACACCTTTGCCTCTATCAAAAAAATCACTATAATGGCGAGTGTCTCAAAACTCTTCTTAGCTCAAACTGACAGGATGGGCACGAAATTTTTTCGACCAATTTTTTTTTTTTGACTGCCCGGACCCAAAAACTGGAAACGGGTCAAAAAAAACTTCCTATAATGGCACCTGTCTCAAAACACTCAGAAACACCTAAAAATAGGATAGCCAGAAATTTTTTCGAAAAATGCGTTTTCGAAAAATTTTGGGCCTAAACGGAGCGTGGCTACCCGACTCTTTTTTTTTTCCGAAACCTACTCCGGCAAGGAAACACGAATCGGAATCTAGATGGATCTCGAAAACAACCCTAATAAGCAAGGAACTCGGATTGGTGGTGGATATATGGTGGTGGTATATGGCAGCGGTGGTGGTAGCGGTGGTAGTATATGGATATGGATCGGTGGTGGTATATGGGCACGGATTGGTGGTGGTATATGGATACGGATTCGGAGCGGTGGTGGTAGATGGCAGGGGCGATGATGATGGTGCGGCGGCGGCGTGACAACTTATGACCAGAACTCGAAACTCTAAAAGACTAGACTCTAAGACCAGCAACTAGACCGACGATGCAACCGCAAATTCAACAAAGCAAAACCCTAAAAAGATTATGCAAAGGCTCAGATTGGTTCGGATATGATGAACTAACCCTAATTTTTTTGTGTGGCTTTTTCGTGGACTGTAGGTATGAAGAACAGACTCGATCTAAACTACGAAAAACTGTAAAATCTCACCGAGCAACCTGGAAATCTGATACCACTTGATAGAGGCAAAGGTGTCCCGTCTTTCGATGAGATGATGGATATCACTTTGGTGGAAGTCGACTTTGACGATCCGACTACGAACGTGCGAGGACGTCGCGCCTTAGCAATCGCTAAACCAACTCCGAGAGGTTATTGACCACGCCGGAGCACGATCAACCTGACCACGAGGGTCTGTTTCCTGCGAGCAAACGAAGAACAAGCAAGAAACTGAGATTGGAATCTGGATATTGCGAATATAAGATGAAAGCTTTATTGATCAAGGTGGGGTTCTGTGACGCCTTTGTCTGGTCGTTGAACACAAACGAAGTACGCGAAGTTGCAGCTATGGCGAACTTTTAATCTAAACAAAACCCAAAGTCTAAACGATGCCCTAAGGGCTGTATATATGGAGGAAGAGGGGGGAATTTCGTGGCCCTTGGTGGAGGGGTCCGAAATCAACCCTATCTCTTGTTTCCCCACACATACGGACTCTAAAAATAGCCTATACTTATGTATTTCGAAATTACATGGGCCTGGCCCAATAATAAGGTGACGCAACACCTAAAATAGCCTCGGGACGAAATTTATGAAGTGGCATCTTGTATATTTCGTCCAAGGCTTCATGCACCCATTATGGTGGCTTCAAAGTCCTGAAATCATCACTTGTAACTCCGTTCTTGTTCCCCTTGCGCATGCCATCATCTCCATGCTTGTTCTTGCTCTAATGTTCATCCTTCTCCAAGCTAGGCCCTTCATTTGTAAGCAAAACAAATGTATCCAATTTAGGCAGCATCATATTCTCATGAACATTAGAATCATTACCAAGAAACGAAAGTACCTGGTAATTTAGTTGGCGTGCACGAGCTCTAGTAATTGGTCCAGTATGTATAGCAGCAGGGGCTGTGGGTGTAACAATTGTATTGATGTCCTCATCATGGTGGAAGACGCGCAAGCAGTTCATTAAATCTGTTATCGAGCTTTGTTTCGAACGTCTTCTCAAGGCCAGTAATCTTCTCCACGGCCTCTTCAAAATTGTTCAGCACATCTTGCACCTGTTCAGTCATCATTTGCTGAAACTTATCATGAAGCTCCTTGTTCGATAAGTTCTCCCAGTCAATCTCGTCGGCTTGTGATCCTGGCATGGTTAGCAGCAATAGAAACACACAAGAATATGATCCTACAGACTACTAAGAAGTGGTGGTGGTGTATCACAAATCCGTCAAGCAAATCTCAAATTCTTACCAGTTCTTACCCAGCAGCAGGCGGTGATCGGCAACCGTTGTAATCAAAAACTCTCAAAGCTTGGATAGAGCGATTACCAGGGAGAGTCAAACACACGACGTAGATGTATGTGGAGCTGGGAAGGCTTATAGTATGGTAGCAAAAAGGGTCAGCAATAATCAATTCAGAGATGCAAAGTTGAATAAACGCTCAACGACGGTACTGTGCTGGTCCTAGGCTAGACTGTGCTAGAGACGCGAGCCTAGAACACCAACAAAATCACGGCGCGGCATGTAAACAAGGGAAAAGCACACTCTAAATTTTTTTTCGCTCTTTTTTTCTTTTTTTTTGCGCTCTTTTTTTTGCGCTGCTTTTTTTTGCGAAAATTCACTATAATGGCGAGTGTCTCAAAACTCTTCCTAGGTCAAACTGACAGGATGGGCACGAAATTTGTTTTCGACCAAAATTTTTTTTTTCGACTGCCCGGACCCAAAAACTGGAAACGGGTCAAAAAAAACTTCCTATAATGGCACCTGTCTCAAAACACTCAGAAACAGCTAAAAATAGGATAGCCAGAAATTTTTTCGAAAAATGCGTTTTCGAAAAATTTTGGGCCTAAACGGAGCGTGGTTTCCCGACTCTTTTTTTTTCCGAAACCTACTCCGGCAAGGAAACACGAATCGGAATCTAGATGGATCCCGAAAACAAACCTAATAAGCAAGGAACTCGGATTGGTGGTGGATATATGGTGGTGGTATATGGCAGCGGTGGTGGTAGCAGTGGTAGTATATGGATATGGATCGGTGGTGGTATATGGGCACGGATTGGTGGTGGTATATGGATATGGATTCGGAGCGGTGGTGGTAGATGGCAGGGGCGATGATGATGGTGCGGCGGCGGCGTGACAACTTATGACCAGAACTCGAAACTCTAAAAGACTAGACTCTAAGACCAGCAACTAGACCGACGATGCAACCGCAAATTCAACAAAGCAAAACCCTAAAAAGATTATGCAAAGGCTCAGATTGGTTCGGATATGATGAACTAACCCTAATTTTTTCTTTTGTGGCTTTTTCGTGGACTGTAGGTATGAAGAACAGACTCGATCTAAACTACGAAAAACTGTAAAATCTCACCGAGCAACCTGGAAATCTGATACCACTTGATAGAGGCAAAGGTGTCCCGTCTTTCGATGAGATGATGGATATCGCTTTGGTGGAAGTCGACTTTGACGATCCGACTACGAACGTGCAAGGACGTCGCGCCTTAGCAATCGCTAAACCAACTCTGAGAGGTTATTGACCACGCCGGAGCACGATCAACCTGACCACGAGGGTCTGTTTCCTGCGAGCAAATGAAGAACAAGCAAGAAACTAAGATTGCAATCTGGATATTGCGAATATAAGATGAAAGCTTTATTGATCAAGGTGGGGTTCAGTGACGCCTTTGTCTGGTCGTTGAACACAAACGAAGTACGCGAAGTTGCAGCTATGGCGAACTTTCAATCTAAACAAAACCCAAAGTCTAAACGATGCCCTAAGGGCTGTATATATGGAGGAAGAGGGGAGAATTTCGTGGCCCTTGGTGGAGGGGTCCGAAATCAACCCTATCTCTTGTTTCCCCACACATACGGACTCTAAAAATAGCATATACTTATGTATTTCGAAATTACATGGGCCTGGCCCAATAATAAGGTGACGCAGCACCTAAAATAGCCTCGGGACGAAATTTATGAAGTGGCATCTTGTATATTTCGTCCAAGGCTTCATGCACCCATTATGGTGGCTTCAAAGTCCTGAAATCATCACTTGTAACTCCGTTCTTGTTCCCCTTGCGCATGCCATCATCTCCATGCTTGTTCTTGCTCCAATGTTCATCCTTCTCCAAGCTAGGCCCTTCATTTGTAAGCAAAACAAATGTATCCAATTTAGGTAGCATCATATTCTCATGAATATTAGAATCATTACCAAGAAACGAAAGTACCTGGTAATTTAGTTGGCGTGCGCGAGCTCTAGTAATTGGTCCAGTATGTATAGCAGCTGGGCCTGTGGGTGTAACAATGGTATTGATGTCCTCATCAGTATACTGATTGTTTCTACCATGGTGTACAGAATTTTTATCAAAGTGTCATGGTCGACCAAGTAATAAGGAACATGCTTGCATAGGTACCACATCACAATCAACATAATCAGCATATGTGGAGATACTCAAATGCACACGAACAGTACGTGTTACCTTAACCTTGCCGCTGTTGTTGAACCATTGGATGTAGTAAGGATGTGGATGTGGTCTTGTGGTAAGAGATAGCTTCTCCACCATCTCCATGCTAGCCAAGTTATTGCAACTCCCTCCATCTATGATGACGCGAACAGAACGTTCCTTCACAACTCCCTTTGTATGGAACAAATTATGCCTCTGATTTTGCTCAGCTTGTGTAACCTGCACACTCAAAACACGTTGAGCAACTAAACATTCAAACCTGTCAGCATCTTCAGCAGCCATATATTGTGTCTCATGATCAGAATCCCCTCCACCGTGTTCTTCATGTGTAATAAGAGCCAAAGTCTCCTCATCATAGTCACTAGTGAACTCATACCCACCATCCTCAGTAGCAATCATCACACGCTGAGATTGGCATTCTCTCGCAAATTGTCCTCTTCCCTTACAACGATGACAAATAATGTCACTTGTGTGCCGTGTTGATGCCATGGAAGAAGAAGAGCTCTGCGCAGGCCCAGTAGGTGTGCTCTTGGCAGATAGTGGTGGTTGTGCTTGCTTTCTTGTATCACGGCTAGAGGTGGCACCTGATGGAGGTGTTGGTCGAGTGGAAGTAGAGGATGCACGTGGTGTCCATGATGAAGATCGACCTGCAGAAAAATTAGTTCGCGCCAATGCGTGTCGAACTTGCACTTGACGTTCAGCTTTACAAGCAAGATGGAATAAACGAGTGATATTAGTATACTCCTTATACTCTAGAATGGTCTGAATCTCTCTATTTAATCCACCCATAAAACGTGCAAGCATAGCTTCATTCTCCTCAACAATACCACATCTAATCATGCCAGTTTGTAATTCCTGATAATATTCTTCTACAGAATTTTTTCCTTGTCTTAAGGGCTGCAATTTTTGAAGTAATTCACGTTGATAATATGGTGGAACCCAACGAGTAAGCATAGCAGTTTTCAAAGCAGCCCAAGTAGCTGGAATAGGATATAATCTACAATGTTCAGACCACCAAACACATGCAAAGCTAGTGAAAGCACAAACAGCAGCAGGAACACGTCTCTCCTCAGGATATTGTAAACATGTAAATCGTTGTTCAGTTTCTAACTCCCAAGTAAGATATATATCAGGAACATATCTACCCTCAAATGGTGGAATATTCAATTTTAGTTTAGGAAGATGGTCATGTACCTCAGGTGGTGGTGCAGCCCTACCGTTGCGATGATATGCATGAGGACGACCTGGTGGTGGTGGTGCTGGTGGTTGCACGTAGTTCTGATTTTGATCAACCTCATCCTCGTAATAGTCCTCCACCTCTGCAGTAGTAGAAGGAGCGACAGAAGCACCAACAGTAGGTACAACAGCACCAGAAGTTTGACCAGGCTCAATAGGAACGCGTTGTGCTCGTCCCACTTGGTTTGGAAGACGATGTTGTTGTTGTTGTAGAGGTGCGACAGGTGCAGCGGGCGGTGGAAGACGCGCGAGCAATTCATTAAACTTGTTATCGAGCTTTGTTTTGAACGCCTTCTCTATGCCATCTATCTTCTCCATGGCCTCTTCAAATCTGTTTAGCACATCTTCCACCTATCCACTCATCATTTGCTGAAACTTATCATGTAACTCTTTGTTCGTCATGTTCGCCCAGTCAATCGCGTCAGGTTGTGATCCTGCCATGGTTAGCAGCAATAGAAACACACAAGAATATGATCCTACAGACTACTAGAAAATGGCGGTGGTGGAGTGTCACAAATCCGTCAAGCAATCTCAAATTCTTACCAGTTCTTACCCAGCAGCAGGCGGTGATCGGCAACCGTTGTAGTCAAAACTCTCAAAGCTTGGATAGAGCGATTACCAGGGAGAGTCAATCGCACGACGTAGATGTATGTGGAGTTGGGAAGGCTTATAATATGTTAGCAAAAGGGGTCAGCAATAATCAATTCAGATATGCAAAGTTGAATAAACGCTCAACGACGGTACTGTGCTGGTCCTAGGCTAGACCGTACTAGAGATGCGAGCCTAGAACAGTAACAAAATCACGGCGCTGCACGTGATAGAGGCGGGGGTGTCCCGATCTTTCGATGAGATGATAACTATCGATTTGGTGGAGACGACTTTGACGATCCGACTACAAACGTGCACGACGTTGCGCCTTAGCAATCGCTAAAGCAATCTCCTGAGGTTACTGACGATGCCGGAAGCACGGTCAGCCTGACCACGAAGGTCTATTCCTGCAAGCAATCGAAGAACAAGCAAGAATATGATAAAGCAATCTAAATATCGCAAAGATATATGAGGTATTGATAATGGTGGGGATCCGTAAGCGGTCTTGGTCTGGTCTTTGGACACAAACGAAGTACACGAAGTTGCAATGGCTAACTTTTAACTAAACAAATCCCAAGGAAAAGCTACTAGATGGATCTACTTATATAGGAGCAAGGGGTGGCGGCCAAGGAGGTGGGAGGACGTCCCAAGGAAGTCTAAAACTAAATCTAGGTCGTACAAGGCCAATGGGCCCAAGTGGAGGTGATGTAACACCTTTGGACTTGTAGTTTGACTCGGATTCTGCTGCAGCATCAGATTGTTTCGTCCACAACTCAACGCTCCAGACGAATTTGAAGGTGATTCCAATTGGGTTGGAAAGTGCACGAAATCTAGTTTCCAACAAAAAAAAGAATCACCCAATTCGGAGTCCGTATGAAAAACTTGTGTGCGTTTTGAGTCAGGTGTGTCTGTGTAGTCCGAATCTGAATCCAGAACGTGAGAGACTTGGACTCTATCTTCTCTTGGGCCAAAAGTGACGTGAGAGAACTTTTTGGACAGCAAATAAACATCTCTTTCTTCCTTATCTTCATATGTCGATTGTACAAATGTCCCATACACCTGCAATTAGACAAAACACAAAAGTGTGTGAAGTATTTTTGTTCTAGATAACATAAATAGATTATTGAATAGTTTGCACTAGAAATCACCTGACAAATATGCATATATGCAATATTTTTGGTCATATCCAAGGTAGTCATGTCCTCATCATCCTCCTCTTCTTGAAAATAAAGCCGTCCTCGGCGTTGGTTAATCTGAAATGTGGTTAAGAAAAGAGACAAGGTGTACATGTTGTATATGTATATGTCATCCATTTTTACTTCCCTTGATTTTTGCATATATGACACATGAATAGATGAGTAACTTGCATAGTTCATAAAATATAAAGCCAAAAAATTAGCACAAGAAGTAGAAGGCATGAAAATATTGCAACTCAGTTTGCACATATAAGTGAAGCTCTTATTCATTTTAAAAGATTGACAATGTTCATCATTAAACCATCCCAACATTGGTGAATAAACCTTACTTGCATCAAATTTACATGCTACAACATGCTTAAATAAGCAAACATGCAATAAGTCATTCAACACAGAATCATCACCAAGTGATGAGGACATCAATACAATTGTTACACCCACAGCCCCTGCTGCTATACATACTGGACCAATTACTAGAGCTCGTGCACGCCAACTAAATTACCAGGTACTTTCGTTTCTTGGTAATGATTCTAATGTTCATGAGAATATGATGCTGCCTAAATTGGATACATTTGTTTTGCTTACAAATGAAGGGCCTAGCTTGGAGAAGGATGAACATTGGAGCAAGAACAAGCATGGAGATGATGGCATGCGCAAGGGGAACAAGAACAGAGTTACAAGTGATGATTTCATGACTTTGAAGCCACCATAATGGGTGCATGAAGCCTTGGACGAAATATACAAGATGCCACTTCATAAATTTCGTCCCGAGGCTATTTTAGGTGCTGCGTCACCTTATTATTGGGCCAGGCCCATGTAATTTCGAAATACATAAGTATAGGCTATTTTTAGAGTCCGTATGTGTGGGGAAACAAGAGATAGGGTTGATTTCGGACCCCTCCACCAAGGGCCACGAAATTCCCCCCTCTTCCTCCATATATACAGCCCTTAGGGCATCGTTTAGACTTTGGGTTTTGTTTAGATTAAAAGTTCGCCATAGCTGCAACTTCGCGTTCTTCGTTTGTGTTCAACGACCAGACAAAGGCGTCACAGAACCCCACCTTGATCAGTAAAGCTTTCATCTTATATTTGCAATATCCAGATTGCAATCTTAGTTTCTTGCTTGTTCTTCGTTTGCTCGCAGGAAACAGACCCTCGTGGTCAGGTTGATCGTGCTCCGGCGTGGTCAATAACCTCTCGGAGTTGGTTTAGCGATTGCTAAGGCGCGACGTCCTCGCACGTTCGTAGTCGGATCGTCAAAGTCGACTTCCACCAAAGCGATATCCATCATCTCATCGAAAGACGGGACACCTTTGCCTCTATCAAGTGGTATCAGGTTTCCAGGTTGCTCGGTGAGATTTTACAGTTTTTCGTAGTTTAGATCGAGTCTGTTCTTCATACCTACAGTCCACGAAAAAGCCACAAAAAAATTAGGGTTAGTTCATCATATCCGAACCAATCTGAGCCTTTGCATAATCTTTTTAGGGTTTTGCTTTGTTGAATTTGCGGTTGCATCGTCGTGTCTAGTTGCTGGTCTTAGAGTCTAGTCTTTTAGAGTTTCGAGTTCTGGTCATAAGTTGTCACGCCGCCGCCGCACCATCATCATCGACCCTGCCATCTACCACCACCGCTTATCCGCCACCGCTCCGAATCCGTATCCATATACCATCACCGATCCATATCCATATACTACCACCGCTACCACCACCGCTGCCATATACCACCACCATATATCCACCACCAATCCGAGTTCCTTGCATATTAGGTTTGTTTTCGAGATCCATCTAGATTCCGATTCGTGTTTCCTTGCCGGAGTAGGTTTCGGAAAAAAAAAGTTGGGTAGCCACGCTCCGTTTAGGCCCAAAATTTTTCGAAAACGCATTTTTCGAAAAAAATTCTGGCTATCCTATTTTTAGGTGTTTCTGAGTGTTTTGAGACAGGTGCCATTATAGGAAGTTTTTTTTGACCTGTTTCCAGTTTTTGGGTCCGGGCAGTCGAAAAAAAAAATTGTCGAAAAAAAAAAATTTCGTGCCCATCCTGTCAGTTTGAACTAGGAAGAGTGTTGAGACACTCGCCATTATAGTGATTTTTCGCAAAAAAAAAGCAGCGCAAAAAAAAAGAGCGCAAAAAAAAAGAGCGAATTTTTTTTTCAGAGTGTGCTTTTCCCTTGTTTACGTGCCGCGCCGTGATTTTGTTGGTGTTCTAGGCTCGCGTCTCTAGCACAGTCTAGCCTAGGACCAGCACAGTACCGTCGTTGAGCGTTTATTCAACTTTGCATCTCTGAATTGATTATTGCTGACCCTTTTTGCTACCATACTATAAGCCTTCCCAGCTCCACATACATCTACGTCGTGTGTTTGACTCTCCCTGGTAATCGCTCTATCCAAGCTTTGAGAGTTTTTGACTACAACGGTTGCCGATCACCGCCTGCTGCTGGGTAAGAACTGGTAAGAATTTGAGATTTGCTTGACGGATTTGTGATACACCACCACCACTTCTTAGTAGTCTGTAGGATCATATTCTTATGTGTTTCTATTGCTGCTAACCATGCCAGGATCACAAGCCGACGAGATTGACTGGGAGAACTTATCGAACAAGGAGCTTCATGATAAGTTTCAGCAAATGATGACTGAACAGGTACAAGATGTGCTGAACAATTTTGAAGAGGCCATGGAGAAGATCACTGGCCTTGAGAAGACGTTCGAAACAAAGCTCGATAACAGATTTAATGAACTGCTTGCGCGTCTTCCACCACCGGCTGCACCTGTCGCACCTCTGCAACAACAACAACTACGCCCCCTTCCGAATCAGTATGGACGAGCACAGCGTGTTCCTATTGTGCCAGGACAAAATTCTGGTGCCGCTGGTACTGTTGTTGGTGTTTCTTTGGCTCCTGCTACTGCTCCTGCTGGTACCCAGGAGGATGATGAGTATGCGGGCGATTATGAGGATGAGGTTGATCAAAATCAGATCTACGAGCAGCCACCAGCACCACCACCAGCAGGTCGACCTCAGGTATATATTCGTAATGGTAGGCCTGCACCACCACCTCAGGTACGAGATGATGTCCATATTCCTAAACTGAAATTGAATATTCCACCATTTGAGGGTAGATATGTTCCTGATATATATCTTACTTGGGAGTTAGAAACTGAACAACAATTTACATGTTTACAATATCCTGAGGAGAGACGAGTTGCTGCTGCCGTTTGTGCTTTCACTAGTTTTGCATGTGTATGGTGGTCTGAACATTGTAGATTATATCCTATTCCAACTACTTGGGCTGCTTTGAAAACTGCTATGCGTACGCGTTGGGTTCCACCATATTATCAACGTGAATTGCTTCAAAAATTGCAGCGTTTAAGACAAGGAAAAAATTCTGTAGAAGAATATTATCAGGAATTACAAACTGGCATGATTCGATGTGGTATTGTTGAGGAGAATGAAGCTATGCTTGCACGTTTTCTGGGTGGATTAAATAGAGAGATTCAGACCATTCTAGACTATAAGGAGTATACTAATATCACTCGTTTATTCCATCTTGCTTGTAAAGCTGAACGTGAAGTGCAGGATCGACAAGCATTGGCGCGAACTAACTTTTCTGCAGGCCGACCTTCATTGATGAGGACATCAATACAATTGTTACACCCAGAGCCCCTGCTGCTATACATACTGGACCAGTTACTAGAGCTCGTGCACGCCAACTAAATTACCAGGTACTTTCGTTTCTTGGTAATGATTCTAATGTTCATGAGAATATGATGCTGCCTAAATTGGATACATTTGTTTTGCTTACAAATGAAGGGCCTAGCTTGGAGAAGGATGAACATTGGAGCAAGAACAAGCATGGAGATGATGGCATGCGCAAGGGGAACAAGAACGGAGTTACAAGTGATGATTTCAGGACTTTGAAGCCACCATAATGGGTGCATGAAGCCTTCGACGAAATATACAAGATGCCACTTCATAAATTTCGTCCCGAGGCTATTTTAGGTGCTGCGTCACCTTATTATTGGGCCAGGCCCATGTAATTTCGAAATACATAAGTATAGGCTATTTTTAGAGTCCGTATGTGTGGGGAAACAAGAGATAGGGTTGATTTCGGACCCCTCCACCAAGGGCCACGAAATTCCCCCCTCTTCCTCCATATATACAGCCCTTAGGACATCGTTTAGACTTTGGGTTTTGTTTAGATTAAAAGTTCGCCATAGCTGCAACTTCGCGTACTTCGTTTGTGTTCAACGACCAGACAAAGGCGTCACAGAACCCCATCTTGATCAATAAAGCTTTCATCTTATATTCGCAATATCCAGATTGCAATCTTAGTTTCTTGCTTGTTCTTCGTGTGCTCGCAGGAAACAGACCCTCGTGGTCAGGTTGATCGTGCTCCGGCGTGGTCAATAACCTCTCGGAGTTGGTTTAGCGATTGCTAAGGCGCGACGTCCTCGCACGTTCGTAGTCGGATCGTCAAAGTCGACTTCCACCAAAGCGAAATCCACCATCTCATCGAAAGACGGGACACCTTTGCCTCTATCAAGTGGTATCAGATTTCCAGGTTGCTCGGTGAGATTTTACAGTTTTTCGTAGTTTAGATCGAGTCTGTTCTTCATACCTACAGTCCACGAAAAAGCCACAAAAAAATTAGGGTTAGTTCATCATATCCGAACCAATCTGAGCCTTTGCATAATCTTTTTAGGGTTTTGCTTTGTTGAATTTGCGGTTGCATCGTCGTGTCTAGTTGCTGGTCTTAGAGTCTAGTCTTTTAGAGTTTCGAGTTCTGGTCATAAGTTGTCACGCCGCCGCCGCACCATCATCATCGCCCCTGCCTTCCACCACCACCGATCCGAATCCGTATCCATATACCACCACCGATCCATATCCATATACTACCACCACCGCTGCCATATACCACCACCATATATCCACCACCAATCCGAGTTCCTTGATTATTAGGGTTGTTTTCGAGATCCATCTAGTTTCCGATTCGTGTTTCCTTGCCGGAGTAGGTTTCGGAAAAAAAAAAGAGTCGGGTAGCCACGCTCCGTTTAGGCCCAAAATTTTTCGAAAACGCATTTTTCGAAAAATTTTCTGGCTATCCTATTTTTAGGTGTTTCTGAGTGTTTTGAGACAGGTGCCATTATAGGAAGTTTTTTTTGACCCGTTTCCAGTTTTTGGGTCCGGGCAGTCAAAAAAAAAAATTGGTCGAAAAAATTTCGTGCCCATCCTGTCAGTTTGAGCTAAGAAGAGTTTTGAGACACTCGCCATTATAGTGATTTTTCGCAAAAAAAAAGAGCGCAAAAAAAAAGCAGCGCAAAAAAAAAGCGAAAAATAAAAAAATTCAGAGTGTGCTTTCCCTTGTTTACGTGCCGCGCCGTGATTTTGTTGGTGTTCTAGGCTCGCGTCTCTAGCACAGTCTAGCCTAGGACCAGCACAGTACCGTCGTTGAGCGTTTATTCAACTTTGCATCTCTGAATTGATTATTGCTGACCCTTTTTGCTACCATACTATAAGCCTTCCCAGCTCCACATACATCTACGTCGTGTGTTTGACTCTCCCTGGTAATCGCTCTATCCAAGCTTTGAGAGTTTTTGACTACAACGGTTGCCGATCACCGCCTGCTGCTGGGTAAGAACTGGTAAGAATTTGAGATTTGCTTGACGGATTTGTGATACACCACCACCACTTCTTAGTAGTCTGTAGGATCATATTCTTGTGTGTTTCTATTGCTGCTAACCATGCCAGGATCACAAGCCGACGAGATTGACTGGGAGAACTTATCGAACAAGGAGCTTCATGACAAGTTTCAGCAAATGATGACTGAACAGGTACAAGATGTGCTGAACAATTTTGAAGAGGCCATGGAGAAGATCACTGGCCTTGAGAAGACGTTCGAAACAAAGCTCGATAACAGATTTAATGAACTGCTTGCGCGTCTTCCACCACCGGCTGCACCTGTCGCACCTCTGCAACAACAACAACTACGCCCCCTTCCGAATCAGTATGGACGAGCACAGCGTGTTCCTATTGTGCCAGGACAAAATTCTGGTGCCGCTGTTACTGCTGTTGGTGTTTCTTTGGCTCCTGCTACTGCTCCTGCTGGTACCTAGGAGGATGATGAGTATGCGGGCGATTATGAGGATGAGGTAGATCAAAATCAGATCTACGAGCAGCCACCAGCACCACCACCAGCAGGTCGACCTCAGGTATATATTCGTAATGGTAGGCCTGCACCACCACCTCAGGTACGAGATGATGTCCATATTCCTAAACTGAAATTGAATATTCCACCATTTGAGGGTAGATATGTTCCTGATATATATCTTACTTGGGAGTTAGAAACTGAACAACGATTTACATGTTTACAATATCCTGAGGAGAGACGAGTTGCTGCTGCTGTTTGTGCTTTCACTAGTTTTGCATGTGTATGGTGGTCTGAACATTGTAGATTATATCCTATTCCAACTAATTGGGCTGCTTTGAAAACTGCTATGCGTACGCGTTGGTTTCCACCATATTATCAACGTGAATTGCTTCAAAAATTGCAGCGTTTAAGACAAGGAAAAAATTCTGTAGAAGAATATTATCAGGAATTACAAACTGGCATGATTCGATGTGGTATTGTTGAGGAGAATGAAGCTATGCTTGCACGTTTTCTGGGTGGATTAAATAGAGAGATTCAGACCATTCTAGACTATAAGGAGTATACTAATATCACTCGTTTATTCCATCTTGCTTGTAAAGCTGAACGTGAAGTGCAGGATCGACAAGCATTGGCGCGAACTAACTTTTCTGCAGGCCGACCTTCCTCATGGACGCCGCGTGCATCTTCTACTTCAACTGCACCAGCACCTCAATCAGGTGCCTCCTACAGTCGTGATACAAGAAAACAGGAACAACCACCATTATCTGCCAAGAGCGCACCTGCGGGGCCTGCACAGCGTTCTTCTTCTTCCATGGCATCAATAGGGCACACAAGTGATATTATTTGTCGTCGTTGTAAGGGAGGAGGTCATTATGCGAGGGAATGCAAATCTCCGCGTGTGATGATTGCTACCGCGGATGGTGGATATGAGTCCGCTAGTGACTATGATGAGGAGACATTGGCTCTTATTACACGTGAAGAACATGGTGGAGATGATTCTGATCATGAGACGCAATACATGGCTCCTGAAGACGCTGACAGGTATGAATGTTTAGTTGCTCAACGTGTTTTGAGTGTGCAGGTCACACAAGCTGAGCAAAATCAGAGGCACAATTTGTTCCATACCAAGTGATGAGGACATGACTACCTTGGATATGACCAAAAATATTGCATATATGCATATTTGTCAGGTGATTTCTAGTGCAAACTATTCAATAATCTATTTATGTTATCCAGAACAAAAATACTTCACACACTTTTGTGTTTTGTCTAATTGCAGGTGTATGGGACATTTGTACAATCCACATATGAAGATAAGGAAGAAAGAGATGTTTATTTGCTGTCCAAAAAGTTCTCTCACGTCACTTTTGGCCCAAGAGAAGATAGAGTCCAAGTCTCTCACGTTCTGGATTCAGATTCGGACTGCACAGACACACCTGACTCAAAACGCACACAAGTTTTTCATACGGACTCCGAATTGGGTGATTCTTTTTTTGTTGGAAACTAGATTTCGTGCACTTTCCAACCCAATTGGAATCACCTTCAAATTCGTCTGGAGCGTTGAGTTGTGGACGAAACAATCTGATGCTGCACTAGAATCCGAGTCAAACTACAAGTCCAAAGGTGTTACATCACCTCCACTTGGGCCCATTGGCCTTGTACGACCTAGATTTAGTTTGAGGCTGCCTTGGGACGTCCTCCCACCTCCTTGGCCTCCACCCCTTGCTCCTATATAAGTAGATCCATCTAGTAGCTTTTCCGGGGGATTTGTTTAGTTAAAAGTTAGCCATTGCAACTTCGAGTACTTCGTTTGTGTCCAACAACCAGACCAAGACCGCTTACGGATCCTCACCTTTATCAATACTTCATATATACTCGCAATATTCAGATTGCTTTTATCATATTCTTGCTTGTTCTTCGATTGCTTGCAGGAATAGACCTTCGTGGTCAGGTTGATTGTGCTCCAGCGTGGTCAATAACCTTTCGGAGTTGGTTTAGCGATTGCTAAGGCGCAACGACGTGCACGTTTGTAGTCGGACCGTCAAAGTCATCTCCACCAAATCGGTAGTATCATCTCATCGAAAGATCGGGACACCCCCACCTCTATCAAGTGGTCTCCGAATTGAGTGATTCTTTTTGCATTGGAAAGCTTGAGTTAATAGCATTCTTTGAAAGAATTTATCAGAAAATTGTCTCAAACTTTTCAAGAGGAAAGTTGGAGAGAGAGTTGTTGTATATCCTGCTTGGCAGTTGTTTTTCATCATTATCTTCACTATCGTTGTGATCTTCACTTATATCTTGCTGTCAAGAGCTACTTAGTATCCTTCATTGATGCTAGTTGTGCTACGCCGTGACCTCATTAGTGTTCTAGGCTCGCGTCTCTAGTACGGTCTAGCCTAGGACCAGCACAGTACCGTCGTTGAGCGTTTATTCAACATTGCATCTTTGAATTGATTATTGCTAATCTTTTGCTACCATATATAGCCAACCCAGCTCCACATATTTCTACACCGTGTATACGTACGCTCCCCTAGCAATCTCTTTACTCAATATTCGGAGTTACTTGACACCGCTGGTTGCCGATCACCGCCTGCTGCATGGTAAGAACTTGTAAGACATTGATATTTGCTTTACTGTGAGTGTTTTACCACCACATCCTAGTAGTTATAGGAACATTATTTTTGGGTTTTGTTTCTTGTTCTACTAATCATGACAGGATCCAGAGTCAATTCATGGGCTTTGTCGATCGCGGGAGACGTGCCATCACCTTTGCAAATACCACAACCGTCACGACAGGTGCACAAACATCCAAATTCACATGATCAGGTTAATGTATCTATACCACCATTTAATGGCCGTTTTAAACCTGCTTTATATATTGAATGGGAGTTCGACATAAAAAATATATTTGCTTCCCATAATTTCGATGAACATAAAAAGGTTAAGGTTGCGGTTGGTTCTTTCACTGGTTATGCTTTGGTTTGGTGGAGTGAATATTGTCGGTTACACCCTGATTATATACCTACTACTTGGGATGATTTGAAACTTGCCATGCGACATACATTCGTCCCTGCTTATTATACTCGTGACATGATTAAGAAGTTGCAACACTTAAAACAAGGTAGTGAAACTGTAACAAAATATTATGATGATTTACAAACTACCTTGTTGCATTCCTCTTTAGAAGAAAGTGAAGATGATATTATGGATAGATTTTGGGGAGGATTAAACCGTGATATTCAAGAGATACTAATTCATGAAGAGTGTTATCCTATGGACCATTTGTTTCATCTTGCTTGCAAAGCTGAACAGGAAATAAAACGACGTGTTGGCCACGAGGAGAACAAGCGCACGGTGCACATTCCAAGAGTTGATATGATTGTTCCTTCAACTACTAGGCATACTATGACAACCACATCCGTTGTTGTCAGGACTACATCACCTCCACCATGTGACACATCGCCCCCGAGAGTGGCTACATCATCTGAGTTGATCATAAGAGGTAATGACAAAGGTACTGATCTTCCATCTCTACATGAGAATGATGAATGCCTTGTCAATTTGAATGCACCATCTGATGATCTACCCACTACTTTGATCACACCACCTATTTTAGAGGACTACGTTGATAATTTGACTTTGCCATGTGATCAAACAACTGAAATACCAACAATTTTGAGTGCACCCATTGAATTAACTATTGATGCAAAAGAACCAATGTTTAATCATTTTGATATGACCTCTAATCTTGGTGATGATTCTGTGTTGAATGACTTATTGCATGTTTGCGTATTTAAGCATGTTGTAGCATGTAAATTTGATGCAAGTAAGGTTTATTCACCAATGTTGGGATGGTTTAATGATGAACATTGTCAATCTTTTGAAATGAATAAGAGCTTCACTTATATGTGCAAACTGAGTTGCAATATTTTCATGCTTTCTACTTCTTGTGCTAATTTTTTGGCTTTAGATTTTATGAACTATGCAAGTTACTCATCTATTCATGTGTCATATATGCAAAAATCAAGGAAAGTAAAAATGGATGACATATACATATACGACATGTATACCTTGTCTCTTTTGTTAGCCACATTTCAGATTAAGCAACGCCGAGGACGGCTTTATTTTCAAGAAGGGGAGGATGATGAGGACATGACTACCTTGGATATGACCAAAAATATTGCATATATGCATATTTGTCAGGTGATTTCTAGTGCAAACTATTCAATAATCTATTTATGTTATCCAGAACAAAAATACTTCACACACTTTTGTGTTTTGTCTAATTGCAGGTGTATGGGACATTTGTACAATCCACATATGAAGATAAGGAAGAAAGAGATGTTTATTTGCTGTCCAAAAAGTTCTCTCACGTCACTTTTGGCCCAAGAGAAGATAGAGTCCAAGTCTCTCACGTTCTGGATTCAGATTCGGACTGCACAGACACACCTGACTCAAAACGCACACAAGTTTTTCATACGGACTCTGAATTGGGTGATTCTTTTTTTGTTGGAAACTAGATTTCGTGCACTTTCCAACCCAATTGGAATCACCTTCAAATTCGTCCGGAGCGTTGAGTTGTGGACGAAACAATCTGATGCTGCAGCAGAATCCGAGTCAAACTACAAGTCCAAAGGTGTTACATCACCTCCACTTGGGCCCATTGGCCTTGTACGACCTAGATTTAGTTTGAGGCTGCCTTGGGACGTCCTCCCACCTCCTTGGCCTCCACCCCTTGCTCCTATATAAGTAGATCCATCTAGTAGCTTTTCCGGGGGATTTGTTTAGTTAAAAGTTAGCCATTGCAACTTCGTGTACTTCGTTTGTGTCCAACAACCAGACCAAGACCGCTTACGGATCCTCACCTTTATCAATACTTCATATATACTCGCAATATTCAGATTGCTTTTATCATATTCTTGCTTGTTCTTCGATTGCTTGCAGGAATAGACCTTCGTGGTCAGGTTGATTGTGCTCCAGCGTGGTCAATAACCTTTCGGAGTTGGTTTAGCGATTGCTAAGGCGCAACGACGTGCACGTTTGTAGTCGGATCGTCAAAGTCATCTCCACCAAATCGGTAGTATCATCTCATCGAAAGATCGGGACACCCCCACCTCTATCACCAAGGGAGTTGTGAAGGAACGTTCTGTGCGCGTCATAATAGACGGAGGGAGCTGCAACAACTTGGCTAGCATGGAGATGGTGGAGAAGCTTTCTCTCACCACAAGACCACATCCACATCCTTACTACATCCAATGGTTCAACAACAGCGGCAAGGTTAAGGTAACACGTACTGTTCGTGTGCATTTTAGTATCTCTACATATGCTGATTATGTTGATTGTGATGTGGTACCTATGCAAGCATGTTCCTTATTACTTGGTAGACCATGGCAATTTGATAAAAATTCTGTACACCATGGTAGAAACAATCACTATACTCTTGTTCATAAGGATAAAAATATTACTTTGCTTCCTATGACTCCTGATTCCATTTTGAAAGATGATATTAATAGAGCTAATAAAGCACAACAGGAGAAGAATAAGAGTGAAAATCAGATTGTGGCAAAAGAATGTGAGCAACAAATGAAACCTAATAATAAACCATCTAGTGTTGCTTCTGAAATTAAATTGAAAAGTGCATGTTTATTTGCCACCAAATCTGATATTGATGAGCTAGATTTCAGCAAATCTGTTTGCTATGCTTTTGTGTGCAAAGAGGCATTATTTTCATTCGAGGACGTGCCTTCCTCTTTGCCTCCTGCTGTCACTAACATTTTGCAGGAGTTCGCTGACGTTTTTCCACAAGACGTGCCACCGGTATTACCGCCTATTCGAGGGATTGAGCATCACATTGACTTAATTCCCGGTGCTTCACTGCCAAACCGTGCACCATACCGTACCAATCCAGAGGAGACGAAGGAGATTATGCGTCAAGTACAAGAGCTTCTCGACAAAGGTTATATACGCGAATCCCTTAGTCCTTGTGCTGTTCCTATTATTCTAGTGCCGAAAAAGGATGGTACATCACGTATGTGTGTTGATTGTAGAGGCATTAATAATATTACTATTCGTTATCGTCATCCTATTCCTAGGCTAGATGATATGCTTGATGAATTGAGTGGCTCTACAATATTCTCCAAAGTTGATTTGCGTAGTGGCTACCATCAAATTCGTATGAAATTGGGAGATGAATGGAAAACAGCATTTAAAACTAAGTTTGGATTATATGAGTGGTTAGTCATGCCTTTTGGGTTAACTAATGCACCTAGTACTTTCATGAGATTAATGAACGAAGTTTTACGTGCTTTCATTGGACGATTTGTGGTAGTTTACTTTGATGACATATTGATTTATAGCAGATCTTTGGAAGAACATTTGGAACATTTACTGATGAGGACATCAATACAATTGTTACACCCACAGCCCCTGCTGCTATACATACTGGACCAATTACTAGAGCTCGTGCACGCCAACTAAATTACCAGGTACTTTCGTTTCTTGGTAATGATTCTAATGTTCATGAGAATATGATGCTGCCTAAATTGGATACATTTGTTTTGCTTACAAATGAAGGGCCTAGCTTGGAGAAGGATGAACATTGGAGCAAGAACAAGCATGGAGATGATGGCATGCGCAAGGGGAACAATAACGGAGTTACAAGTGATGATTTCAGGACTTTGAAGCCACCATAATGGGTGCATGAAGCTTTGGACGAAATATACAAGATGCCACTTCATAAATTTCGTCCCAAGGCTATTTTAGGTGCTGCGTCACCTTATTATTGGGCCAGGCCCATGTAATTTCGAAATACATAAGTATAGGCTATTTTTAGAGTCCGTATGTGTGGGGAAACAAGAGATAGGGTTGATTTCGGATCCCTCCACCAAGGGCCACGAAATTCCCCCCCCTCTTCCTCCATATATACAGCCCTTAGGGCATCGTTTAGACTTTGGGGTTTTGTTTAGATTAAAAGTTCGCCATAGCTGCAACTTCGCGTACTTCGTTTGTGTTCAACGACCAGACAAAGGCGTCACAGAACCCCACCTTGATCAATAAAGCTTTCATCTTATATTCGCAATATCCAGATTGCAATCTTAGTTTCTTGCTTGTTCTTCGTTTGCTCGCAGGAAACAGACCCTCGTGGTCAGGTTGATCGTGCTCCGGCGTGGTCAATAACCTCTCGGAGTTGGTTTAGCGATTGCTAAGGCGCGACGTCCTCGCACGTTCGTAGTCGGATCGTCAAAGTCGACTTCCACCAAAGCGATATCCATCATCTCATCGAAAGATCGGGACCCTCGCCTCTATCATCCGTCTTCTTCACGCCAAAGTGTCCCATTAATCCTCCTCCATGCGCCTCCTGCAACAACAAAAGACGAACGGAGCTAGCTGGAATGCATAGCTTGTTAGCACGAAACACAAATCCATCGTTAACGACAAACTTGTTCCACATTCTTCCTTCTTTACAATTCTGCATTACATCTTTAAAATCAGCATCATGCACATATTGATCTTTGATGGTCTCCAAACCAAATATTTTGAAGTCAAGTTGTGAAAGCATAGTATAGCGACGAGACAATGCATCAGCAATAACATTTTCTTTTCCCTTCTTGTGTTTAATGACATAAGGGAAAGTCTCAATGAATTCAACCCATTTAGCATGTCTACGATTCAGTTTAGCTTGACTTTTAATATGTTTCAAAGATTCATGATCAGAATGTATAACAAATTCTTTGGGCCATAAATAATGTTGCCATGTTTCTAAAGTCCGAACAAGAGCATATAATTCTTTATCATAAGTAGAATAATTCAGACTAGGCCCACTCAATTTTTCAGAAAAGTATGCAACAGGTTTGCCATCTTGTAATAACACACCTCCTAATCCAAAGCCACTAGCATCACATTCAAGCTCAAAAGTCTTATTAAAATCAGGAAGTTGGAGTAAAGGAGCATGTGTCAACTTATCTTTCAATACCGTGAAGGCTTCTTCCTGTGCAGTACCCCAAAGAAAAGGCACATCTTTCTTTGTAAGCTCATTGAGAGGTGCAGCAATGGTGCTGAAATCTCTCACAAAACGCCTATAGAATCCAGCGAGGCCAAGAAAACTCCTCACTTGTGTGACCGTTTTGGGCTGCGGCCAACTCTCAATAGCTTCAATCTTGGCTTTATCAACTTCAATTCCCTGTGGAGTAACAACATAGCCAAGAAAAGATATTCGGTCGGTGCAAAAGGTGCACTTCCCAAGGTTACCAAACAAACGTGCATCACGTAGAGCAATAAAAACAGCACGTAAATGTTCCAAATGTTCTTCCAAAGATCTGCTATAAATCAATATGTCATCAAAGTAAACTACCACAAATCGTCCAATGAAAGCACGTAAAACTTCGTTCATTAATCTCATGAAAGTACTAGGTGCATTAGTTAACCCAAAAGGCATGACTAACCACTCATATAATCCAAACTTAGTTTTAAATGCTGTTTTCCATTCATCTCCCAATTTCATACGAATTTGATGGTAGCCACTACGCAAATCAACTTTGGAGAATATTGTAGAGCCACTCAATTCATCAAGCATATCATCTAGCCTAGGAATAGGATGACGATAACGAATAGTAATATTATTAATGCCTCTGAAATCAACACACATACGTGATGTACCATCCTTTTTCGGCACTAGAATAATAGGAACAGCACAAGGACTAAGGGATTCGCGTATATAACCTTTGTCGAGAAGCTCTTGTACTTGACGCATAATCTCCTTCGTCTCCTCTGGATTGGTACGGTATGGTGCACGGTTTGGCAGTGAAGCACCGGGAATTAAGTCAATCGGATGCTCAATCCCTCGAATAGGCGGTAATCCCAGTGGCACGTCTTGTGGAAAAACGTCAGCGAACTCCTGCAAAATGTTAGTGACAGCAGGAGGCAAAGAGGAAGGCTCGTCCTCGAATGAAAATAATGCCTCTTTGCACAAAAAAGCATAGCAAACAGATTTGCTGAAATCTAGCTCATCAATATCAGATTTGGTGGCAAATAAACATGCACTTTTCAATTTAATTTCAGAAGCAACACTAGATGGTTTATTATTAGGCTTCATTTGTTGCTCAAATTCTTTTGCCACAATCTGATTTTCACTCTTATTCTTCTCCTGTTGTGCTTTATTAGCTCTATTAATATCATCTTTCAAAATGGAATCAGGAGTCATAGTGATGAGGACATCAATACAATTGTTACACCCACAGCCCCTGCTGCTATACATACTGGACCAATTACTAGAGCTCGTGCACGCGAACTAAATTACCAGGTACTTTCGTTTCTTGGTAATGATTCTAATGTTCATGAGAATATGATGCTGCCTAAATTGGATACATTTGTTTTGCTTACAAATGAAGGGCCTAGCTTGGAGAAGGATGAACATTGGAGCAAGAACAAGCATGGAGATGATGGCATGCGCAAGGGGAACAAGAACGGAGTTACAAGTGATGATTTCAGGACTTTGAAGCCACCATAATGGGTGCATGAAGCCTTGGACGAAATATACAAGATGCCACTTCATAAATTTCGTCCCGAGGCTATTTTAGGTGCTGCGTCACCTTATTATTGGGCCAGGCCCATGTAATTTCGAACTACATAAGTAAAGGCTATTTTTAGAGTCCGTATGTGTGGGGAAACAAGAGATAGGGTTGATTTCGGACCCCTCCACCAAGGGCCACGAAATTCCCCCCTCTTCCTCCATATATACAGCCCTTAGGGCATCGTTTAGACTTTGGGTTTTGTTTAGATTAAAAGTTCGCCATAGCTGCAACTTCGCGTACTTCGTTTGTGTTCAACGACCAGACAAAGGCGTCACAGAACCCCACCTTGATCAATAAAGCTTTCATCTTATATTCGCAATATCCAGATTGCAATCTCAGTTTCTTGCTTGTTCTTCGTTTGCTCGCAGGAAACAGACCCTCGTGGTCAGGTTGATCGTGCTCCGGCATGGTCAATAACCTCTCGGAGTTGGTTTAGCGATTGCTAAGGCGCGACGTCCTCGCACGTTCGTAGTCGGATCGTCAAAGTCGACTTCCACCAAAGCGAAATCCATCATCTCATCGAAAGACGGGACACCTTTGCCTCTATCACTCTTTGCCTCCTGCTGTCACTAACATTTTGCAGGAGTTCGCTGACGTTTTTCCACAAGACGTGCCACCGGGATTACCGCCTATTCGAGGGATTGAGCATCAGATTGACTTAATTCCCGGTGCTTCACTGCCAAACCGTGCACCATACCGTACCAATCCAGAGGAGACGAAGGAGATTATGCGTCAAGTACAAGAGCTTCTCGACAAAGGTTATATACGCGAATCCCTTAGTCCTTGTGCCGTTCCTATTATTCTAGTGCCGAAAAAGGATGGTACATCACGTATGTGTGTTGATTGTAGAGGCATTAATAATATTACTATTCGTTATCGTCATCCTATTCCTAGGCTAGATGATATGCTTGATGAATTGAGTGGCTCTACAATATTCTCCAAAGTTGATTTGCGTAGTGGCTACCATCAAATTCGTATGAAATTGGGAGATGAATGGAAAAAAGCATTTAAAACTAAGTTTGGATTATATGAGTGGTTAGTCATGCCTTTTGGGTTAACTAATGCACCTAGTACTTTCATGAGATTAATGAACGAAGTTTTACGTGCTTTCATTGGACGATTTGTGGTAGTTTACTTTGATGACATATTGATTTATAGCAGATCTTTGGAAGAACATTTGGAACATTTACGTGCTGTTTTTATTGCTCTACGTGATGCACGTTTGTTTGGTAACCTTGGGAAGTGCACCTTTTGCACCGACCGAATATCTTTTCTTGGCTATGTTGTTACTCCACAGGGAATTGAAGTTGATAAAGCCAAGATTGAAGCTATTGAGAGTTGGCCGCAGCCCAAAACGGTCACACAAGTGAGGAGTTTTCTTGGCCTCGCTGGATTCTATAGGCGTTTTGTGAGAGATTTCAGCACCATTGCTGCACCTCTCAATGAGCTTACAAAGAAAGATGTGCCTTTTCTTTGGGGTACTGCACAGGAAGAAGCCTTCACGGTATTGAAAGATAAGTTGACACATGCTCCTTTACTCCAACTTCCTGATTTTAATAAGACTTTTGAGCTTGAATGTGATGCTAGTGGCTTTGGATTAGGAGGTGTGTTATTACAAGATGGCAAACCTGTTGCATACTTTTCTGAAAAATTGAGTGGGCCTAGTCTGAATTATTCTACTTATGATAAAGAATTATATGCTCTTGTTCGGACTTTAGAAACATGGCAACATTATTTATGGCCCAAAGAATTTGTTATACATTCTGATCATGAATCTTTGAAACATATTAAAAGTCAAGCTAAACTGAATCGTAGACATGCTAAATGGGTTGAATTCATTGAGACTTTCCCTTATGTCATTAAACACAAGAAGGGAAAAGAAAATGTTATTGCTGATGCATTGTCTCGTCGCTATACTATGCTTTCACAACTTGACTTCAAAATATTTGGTTTGGAGACCATCAAAGATCAATATGTGCATGATGCTGATTTTAAAGATGTAATGCAGAATTGTAAAGAAGGAAGAATGTGGAACAAGTTTGTTGTTAAGGATGGATTTGTGTTTCGTGCTAACAAGCTATGCATTCCAGCTAGCTCCGTTCGTCTTTTGTTATTGCAGGAGGCGCATGGAGGAGGATTAATGGGACACTTTGGCGTGAAGAAGACGGAGGACGTACTTGCTACACATTTCTTTTGGCCAAAGATGAGACGGGATGTTGAGCGTTTTATTGCTCGCTGCACTACATGTCAAAAAGCTAAGTCACGACTCAATCCTCATGGTTTATATATGCCTTTGCCTGTACCTAGTGTTTCTTGGGAGGATATATCTATGGACTTTGTTTTAGGTTTACCTCGAACAAAGAAGGGGAGGGATAGCATATTTGTTGTCGTGGATAGATTCTCGAAAATGGCACACTTTATACCATGTCATAAAAGCGATGATGCTGTTAATGTTGCTGATTTGTTCTTTCATGAAATTATTCGCTTGCATGGTGTGCCAAATACTATTGTTTCAGATCGTGATACTAAATTTCTTAGCCACTTTTGGAGATGTTTATGGGCTAAGTTGGGTGATAGAGGCAAAGGTGTCCCGTCTTTCGATGAGATGGTGGATTTCGCTTTGGTGGAAGTCGACTTTGACGATCCGACTACGAACGTGCGAGGACGTCGCGCCTTAGCAATCGCTAAACCAACTCCGAGAGGTTATTGACCACGCCGGAGCACGATCAACCTGACCACGAGGGTCTGTTTCCTGCGAGCAAACAAAGAACAAGCAAGAAACTAAGATTGCAATCTGGATATTGCGAATATAAGATGAAAGCTTTATTGATCAAGGTGGGGTTCTGTGACGCCTTTGTCTGGTCGTTGAACACAAACGAAGTACGCGAAGTTGCAGCTATGGCGAACTTTTAATCTAAACAAAACCCAAAGTCTAAACGATGCCCTAAGGGCTGTATCTATGGAGGAAGAGGGGGGAATTTCGTGGCCCTTGGTGGAGGGGTCCGAAATCAACCCTGATGAGGACATGACTACCTTGGATATGACCAAAAATATTGCATATATGCATATTTGTCAGGTGATTTCTAGTGCAAACTATTCAATAATCTATTTATGTTATCCAGAACAAAAATACTTCACACACTTTTGTGTTTTGTCTAATTGCAGGTGTATGGGACATTTGTACAATCCACATATGAAGATAAGGAAGAAAGAGATGTTTATTTGCTGTCCAAAAAGTTCTCTCACGTCACTTTTGGCCCAAGAGAAGATAGAGTCCAAGTCTCTCACGTTCTGGATTCAGATTCGGACTGCACAGACATACCTGACTCAAAACGCACACAAGTTTTTCATACGGACTCCGAATTGGGTGATTCTTTTTTTGTTGGAAACTAGATTTCATTCACTTTCCAACCCAATTGGAATCACCTTCAAATTCGTCCGGAGCGTTGAGTTGTGGACGAAACAATCTGATGCTGCAGCAGAATCCGAGTCAAACTACAAGTCCAAAGGTGTTACATCACCTCCACTTGGGCCCATTGGCCTTGTACGACCTAGATTTAGTTTAAGGCTGCCTTGGGACGTCCTCCCACCTCCTTGGCCGCCACCCCTTGCTCCTATATAAGTAGATCCATCTAGTAGCTTTTCCTTGGGATTTGTTTAGTTAAAAGTTAGCCATTGCAACTTCGTGTACTTCGTTTGTGTCCAACGACCAGACCAAGACCGCTTACGGATCCCCACCATTATCAATACCTCATATATATTTGCAATATTTAGATTGCTTTATCATATTCTTGCTCGTTCTTTGATTGCTTGCAGGAATAGACCTTCGTGGTCAGGCTGACCGTGCTTCCGGCATCGTCAGTAACCTCAGGAGATTGGTTTAGCGATTGCTAAGGCGCAACGTCGTGCACGTTTATAGTCGGATCGTCAAAGTCGTGTCCACCAAATCGATAGTTATCATCTCATCGAAAGATCGGGACACCCTCGCCTCTATCAAGTGGTATCAGATTTCCAGGTTGCTCGGTGAGATTTTACAGTTTTTCGTAGTTTAGATCGAGTCTGTTCTTCATACCTACAGTCCACGAAAAAGCCACAAAAAAAAATTAGGGTTAGTTCATCATATCCGAACCAATCTGAGCCTTTGCAATTTTCTTTTCATTGTTTGCATTATTGAATTATCGGTTGCATCGCCGTGTCGAGTTGCTGGTCTTAGTGTCTAGTTCCTTTAGAGTTTCGAGTTCTGTTCACATTAGTCACGCAGCCGCTGCATCATTATCCCATCCGCTGTCCACCATCCCATCCACCAATTTCCACCACGTGCTACGCACTATTTATTGTCATAATCATAGTTGAGGTCACTCACATCTTCGCCTGATCGAATCTGCATCTTATCTAGTTTGTCTTGGAGAGAGGGAGAAAAAGAACATAAAGAAAAAAAGAGAGAGAAAAAAGGAAAGAAAAAAAAGAAAAAGAGGGAGAAGAAAAAGAAAAAAAAGCGTGAGAAAAAAAAAAGAGAAAAAAAATTGGATCTATCTAGAATCAATCTCGTACCTGAATTCGGATTGGAATCTGTTTTGCGCACTGTTCAGTAAAACAGGTGTATCTTCCTCATACGAAGTCAGTTTTGGCTCCGTGAGTACTCAAATTGAAGATAGCGACGAGCCACATCTAAATAGTTGCAGAAGCTAGTTCAATATTTGACACCTCAAAATCGGCTTCTAAATAGGTCTTTTTGCCCTCCGAAGTTCGTGAACACAACTTGTTCCAATTTTTCAGGCCAGTTTTAGAATTCTTTGACTCCTCATATCAACTCGGAATTGAGTGATTCTTTTTGCATTGGAAAGCTTGAGTTAGTAGCATTCTTTGAAAGAATTTATCAGAAAATTGTCTCAAACTTTTCAAGAGGAAAGTTGGAGAGAGAGTTGTTGTATATCCTGCTTGGCAGTTGTTTTTCATCATTATCTTCACTGCCGTTGTGATCTTCACTTATATCTTGCTGTCAAGAGCTACTTAGTATCCTTCATTGATGCTAGTTGTGCTACGCCGTGACCTTATTAGTGTTCTAGGCTCGCGTCTCTAGTCCGGTCTAGCCTAGGACCAGCACAGTACCGTCGTTCAGCGTTTATTCAACATTGCATCTTTGAATTGATTATTGCTAATCTTTTGCTACCATATATAGCCAACCCAGCTCCACATATTTCTACACCGTGTATACGTACGCTCCCCTGGCAATCGCTTTACTCAATATTCAGAGTTAGTTGACACCGCTGGTTGCCGATCACCGCCTGCTGCATGGTAAGAACTTGTAAGACATTGATATTTGCTTTACTGTGAGCGTTTTACCACCACATCCTAGTAGTTATAGGAACATTATTTTTGGATTTTGTTTCTTGTTCTACTAATCATGACAGGATCCAGAGTCAATTCATGGGCTTTGTCGATCGCGGGAGACGTGCCACCACCTTTGCAAATACCACAACCGTCACGAGAGGTGCACAAACATCCAAATGCACATGATCAGGTTAATGTATCTATACCACCATTTAATGGCCGTTTTAAACCTGCTTTATATATTGAATGGGAGTTCGACATAAAAAATATATTTGCTTCCCATAATTTCAATGAACATAAAAAGGTTAAGGTTGCGGTTGGTTCTTTCACTGGTTATGCTTTGGTTTGGTGGAGTGAATATTGTCGGTTACACCCTGATTATATACCTACTACTTGGGATGATTTGAAACTTGCCATGCGACATACTTTCGTCCCTGCTTATTATACTCGTGACATGATTAAGAAGTTGCAACACTTAAAACAAGGTAGTGAAGCTGTAACAAAATATTATGATGATTTACAAACTACCTTGTTGCATTCCTCTTTAGAAGAAAGTGAAGATGATTTTATGGATAGATTTTGGAGAGGATTAAACCGTGATATTCAAGAGATACTAATTCATGAAGAGTGTTATCCTATGGACCATTTGTTTCATCTTGCTTGCAAAGCTGAACAGGAAATAAAACGACGTGTTGGCCACGAGGAGAACAAGCGCACGGTGCACATTCCAAGAGTTGATATGATTGTTCCTTCAACTACTAGGCATACTATGACAACCACATCCGTTGTTGTCAGGACTACATCACCTCCACCATGTGACACATCGCCCTCGAGAGTGGCTACATCATCTGAGTTGATCATAAGAGGTAATGACAAAGGTACTGATCTTCCATCTCTACATGAGAATGATGAATGCCTTGTCAATTTGAATGCACCATCTGATGAGCTACCCACTACTTTGATCACAGCACCTATTTTAGAGGACTACGTTGATAATTTGACTTTGCCATGTGATCAAACAACTGAAATACCAACAATTTTGAGTGCACCCATTGAAATAACTATTGATGCAAAAGAACCAATGTTTAATCATTTTGATATGACCTCTAATCTTGGTGATGATTCTGTGTTGAATGACTTATTGCATGTTTGCTTATTTAAGCATGTTGTAGCATGTAAATTTGATGCAAGTAAGGTTTATTCACCAATGTTGGGATGGTTTAATGATGAACATTGTCAATCTTTTGAAATGAATAAGATCTTCACTTATATGTGCAAACTGAGTTGCAATATTTTCATGCCTTCTACTTCTTGTGTTAATTTTTTGGCTTTAGATTTTATGAACTATGCAAGTTACTCATCTATTCATGTGTCATATATGCAAAAATCAAGGGAAGTAAAAATGGATGACATATACATATACAACATGTACACCTTGTCTCTTTTGTTAGCCACATTTCAGATTAAGCAACGCCGAGGACGGCTTTATTTTCAAGAAGGGGAGGATGATGAGGACATGACTACCTTGGATATGACCAAAAATATTGCATATATGCATATTTGTCAGGTGATTTCTAGTGCAAACTATTCAATAATCTATTTGTGTTATCCAGAACAAAAATACTTCACACACTTTTGTGTTTTGTCTAATTGCAGGTGTATGGGACATTTGTACAATCCACATATGAAGATAAGGAAGAAAGAGATGTTTATTTTCTGTCCAAAAAGTTCTCTCACGTCACTTTTGGCCCAAGAGAAGATAGAGTCCAAGTCTCTCACGTTCTGGATTCAGATTCGGACTGCACAGACACACCTGACTCAAAACGCACACAAGTTTTTCATACGGACTCCGAATTGGGTGATTCTTTTTTTGTTGGAAACTAGATTTCGTGCACTTTCCAACCCAATTGGAATCACCTTTAAATTCGTCCGGAGCGTTGAGTTGTGGACGAAACAATCTGATGATGCAGCAGAATCCGAGTCAAACTACAAGTCCAAAGGTGTTACATCACCTCCACTTGGGCCCATTGGCCTTGTACGACCTAGATTTAGTTTTAGGCTGCCTTGGGACGTCCTCCCACCTCCTTGGCCGCCACCCCTTGCTCCTATATAAGTAGATCCATCTAGTAGCTTTTCCTTGGGATTTGTTTAGTTAAAAGTTAGCCATTGCAACTTTGTGTACTTCGTTTGTGTCCAACGACCAGACCAAGACCGCTTACGGATCCCCACCATTATCAATACCTCATATATATTTGCAATATTCAGATTGCTTTATCATATTCTTGCTCGTTCTTCGATTGCTTGCAGGAATAGACCTTCGTGGTCAGGCTGACCGTGCTTCCGGCATCGTCAGTAACCTCAGGAGATTGGTTTAGCGATTGCTAAGGCGCAACGTCGTGCACGTTTGTAGTCGGATCATCAAAGTCGTCTCCACCAAATCGATAGTTATCATCTCATCGAAAGATCGGGACCCTCGCCTCTATCAAGTGGTATCAGTTTTCAGGTTGCTCGGTGAGAATTTCCAGTTTTCCTAGATTAGATTTATTTTCTTACCTATTGTCCAAGAAAAAGCCACAAAAAAGAGTTAGATCTATTCATCCTTGGTCCAAGCCAGTCTGAGCCTTTGCAATTTTCTTTTCATTGCTTGCATAGTTGAATTATCGGTTGCATCGTCGTGTCGAGTTGCTGGTCTTAGTGTCTAGTTCGTTTAGAGTTTCGAGTTCTGTTCACATTAGTCACGCCACCGCTGCATCATTATCTCTTCCGCTGTCCACCACCCATCCATCAATTTCCACCACGTGCTACCCACCATTCATTGTCATAATAATAGTTGAGATTGTTCACATCTTCACTTGATCCAATCTGCATCTTATCTAGTTTGTTTTGGAAAGAGGGAGAAAAAAAGAGAGAGAAAAACGAGAAAAAAAAGGAGAAAAAAAAGTCAGAGAGAAAAAAAGGAGAGAAAGAAAAAAAAAGTGTGAGGAAAAAAAAGAGAAGAAAAAAAACAAAAAAATCGGCACAAACTTTTTCAGAGGAAAGTTGGAGACAAAGTTGTTGATATATCCTGCTTGGCTGTTGTTTCACCTCATTATCTTTACTGCCGTTGTGATCTTCACTTATATCTTGCTGTCCAGAGCTACTTAGTATCCTTCATTGATGCTAGTTGTGCTACGACGTGACCTCATTAGTGTTCTAGGCTCGCGTCTCTAGTCCGGTCTAGCCTAGGACCAGCACAGTACCGTCGTTGAGCGTTTATTCAACATTGCATCTTTGAATTGATTATTGCTAATCTTTTGCTACCATATATAGCCAACCCAGCTCCACATATTTCTACACCGTGTATACGTACGCTCCCCTGGCAATCGCTTTACTCAATATTCGGAGTTGCTTGACACCGCTGGTTGCCGATCACCGCCTGCTGCATGGTAAGAACTTGTAAGACATTGATATTTGCTTTACTGTGAGCGTTTTACCACCACATCCTAGTAGTTATAGGAACATTATTTTTGGGTTTTGTTTCTTGTTCTACTAATCATGACAAGATCCAGAGTCAATTCATGGGCTTTGTCGATCGCGGGAGACGTGCCACCACCTTTGCAAATACCACAACCGTCACGAGAGGTGCACAAACATCCAAATGCACATGATCAGGTTAATGTATCTATACCACCATTTAATGGCCGTTTTAAACCTGCTTTATATATTGAATGGGAGTTCGACATAAAAAATATATTTGCTTCCCATAATTTCAATGAATATAAAAAGGTTAAGGTTGCGGTTGGTTCTTTCACTGGTTATGCTTTGGTTTGGTGGAGTGAATATTGTCGGTTACACCCTGATTATATACCTACTACTTGGGATGATTTGAAACTTGCCATGCGACATACTTTCGTCCCTGCTTATTATACTCGTGACATGATTAAGAAGTTGCAACACTTAAAACAAGGTAGTGAAACTGTAACAAAATATTATGATGATTTACAAACTACCTTGTTGCATTCCTCTTTAGAAGAAAGTGAAGATGATTTTATGGATAGATTTTGGGGAGGATTAAACCGTGATATTTAAGAGATACTAATTCATGAAGAGTGTTATCCTATGGACCATTTGTTTCATCTTGCTTGCAAAGCTGAACAGGAAATAAAACGACGTGTTGGCCACGAGGAGAACAAGCGCACGGTGCACATTCCAAGAGTTGATATGATTGTTCCTTCAACTACTAGGCATACTATGACAACCACATCCGTTGTTGTCAGGACTACATCACCTCCACCATGTGACACATCGCCCCCGAGAGTGGCTACATCATCTGAGTTGATCATAAGAGGTAATGACAAAGGTACTGATCTTCCATCTCTACATGAGAATGATGAATGCCTTGTCAATTTGAATGCACCATCTGATGAGCTACCCACTACTTTGATCACACCACATATTTTAGAGGACTACGTTGATAATTTGACTTTGCCATGTGATCAAACAACTGAAATACCAACAATTTTGAGTGCACCCATTGAATTAACTATTGATGCAAAAGAACCAATGTTTAATCATTTTGATATGACCTCTAATCTTGGTGATGATTCCGTGTTGAATGACTTATTGCATGTTTGCTTATTTAAGAATGTTGTAGCATGTAAATTTGATGCAAGTAAGGTTTATTCACCAATGTTGGGATGGTTTAATGATGAACATTGTCAATCTTTTGAAATGAATAAGAGCTTCACTTATATGTGCAAACTGAGTTGCAATATTTTCATGCCTTCTACTTCTTGTGTTAATTTTTTGGCTTTAGATTTTATGAACTATGCAAGTTACTCATCTATTCATGTGTCATATATGCAAAAATCAAGGGAAGTAAAAATGGATGACATATACATATACAACATGTACACCTTGTCTCTTTTGTTAGCCACATTTCAGATTAAGTAGCGCCGAGGAAGACTTTATTTTCAAGAAGGGGAGGATGATGAGGACATGACTACCTTGGATATGACCAAAAATATTGCATATATGCATATTTGTCAGGTGATTTCTAGTGCAAACTATTTAATAATCTATTTATGTTATCCAGAACAAAAATACTTCACACACTTTTGTGTTTTGTCTAATTGCAGGTGTATGGGACATTTGTACAATCCACATATGAAGATAAGGAAGAAAGAGATGTTTATTTGCTGTCCAAAAAGTTCTCTCACGTCACTTTTGGCCCAAGAGAAGATAGAGTCCAAGTCTCTCACGTTCTGGATTCAGATTCGGACTGCACAGACATACCTGACTCAAAACGCACACAAGTTTTTCATACGGACTCCGAATTGGGTGATTCTTTTTTTGTTGGAAACTAGATTTCGTGAACTTTCCAACCCAATTGGAATCACCTTCAAATTCGTCCGGAGCGTTGAGTTGTGGACGAAACAATCTGATGCTGCAGCAGAATCCGAGTCAAACTACAAGTCCAAAGGTGTTACATCACCTCCACTTGGGCCCATTGGCCTTGTACGACCTAGATTGATGAGGACATGACTACCTTGGATATGACCAAAAATATTGCATATATGCATATTTGTCAGGTGATTTCTAGTGCAAACTATTCAATAATCTATTTATGTTATCCAGAACAAAAATACTTCACACACTTTTGTGTTTTGTCTAATTGCAGGTGTATGGGACATTTGTACAATCCACATATGAAGATAAGGAAGAAAGAGATGTTTATTTGCTGTCCAAAAAGTTCTCTCACGTCACTTTTGGCCCAAGAGAAGATAGAGTCCAAGTCTCTCACGTTCTGGATTCAGATTCGGACTGCACAGACATACCTGACTCAAAACGCACACAAGTTTTTCATACGGACTCCGAATTGGGTGATTCTTTTTTTGTTGGAAACTAGATTTCGTGCACTTTCCAACCCAATTGGAATCACCTTCAAATTTTATGAGGACATCAATACCATTGTTACACCCACAGGCCCTGCTGCTATACATACTGGACCAATTACTAGAGCTCGCGCACGCCAACTAAATTACCAGGTACTTTCGTTTCTTGGTAATGATTCTAATGTTCATGAGAATATGATGCTGCCTAAATTGGATACATTTGTTTTGCTTACAAATGAAGGGCCTAGCTTGGAGAAGGATGAACATTGGAGCAAGAACAAGCATGGAGATGATGGCATGCGCAAGGGGAACAAGAACGGAGTTACAAGTGATGATTTCAGGACTTTGAAGCCACCATAATGGGTGCATGAAGCCTTGGACGAAATATACAAGATGCCACTTCATAAATTTCGTCCCGAGGCTATTTTAGGTGCTGCGTCACCTTATTATTGGGCCAGGCCCATGTAATTTCGAAATACATAAGTATAGGCTATTTTTAGAGTCCGTATGTGTGGGGAAACAAGAGATAGGGTTGATTTCGGACCCCTCCACCAAGGGCCACGAAATTCCCCCCTCTTCCTCCATATATACAGCCCTTAGGGCATCGTTTAGACTTTGGGTTTTGTTTAGATTAAAAGTTCGCCATAGCTGCAACTTCGTGTACTTTGTTTGTGTTCAACGACCAGACAAAGGCGTCACAGAACCCCACCTTGATCAGTAAAGCTTTCATCTTATATTCGCAATATCCAGATTGCAATCTTAGTTTCTTGCTTGTTCTTCGTTTGCTCGCAGGAAACAGACCCTCGTGGTCAGGTTGATCGTGCTTCGGCGTGGTCAATAACCTCTCGGAGTTGGTTTAGCGATTGCTAAGGCGCGACGTCCTCGCACGTTCGTAGTCGGATCGTCAAAGTCGACTTCCACCAAAGCGATATCCATCATCTCATCGAAAGACGGGACACCTTTGCCTCTATCACCAAGATTAGAGGTCATATCAAAATGATTAAACATTGGTTCTTTTGCATCAATAGTTAATTCAATGGGTGCACTCAAAATTGTTGGTATTTCAGTTGTTTGATCACATGGCAAAGTCAAATTATCAACGTAGTCCTCTAAAATAGGTGGTGTGATCAAAGTAGTGGGTAGCTCATCAGATGGTGCATTCAAATTGATAAGGCATTCATCATTCTCATGTAGAGATGGAAGATCAGTACCTGTGTCTGATAGAGGCAAAGGTGTCCCGTCTTTCGATGAGATGGTGGATTTCGCTTTGGTGGAAGTCGACTTTGACGATCCGACTACGAACGTGCGAGGACGTCGCGCCTTAGCAATCGCTAAACCAACTCCGAGAGGTTATTGACCACGCCGGAGCACGATCAACCTGACCACGAGGGTCTGTTTCCTGCGAGCAAACGAAGAACAAGCAAGAAACTAAGATTGCAATCTGGATATTGCGAATATAAGATGAAAGCTTTATTGATCAAGGTGGGGTTCTGTGACGCCTTTGTCTGGTCGTTGAACACAAACGAAGTACGCGAAGTTGCAGCTATGGCGAACTTTTAATCTAAACAAAACCCAAAGTCTAAACGATGCCCTAAGGGCTGTATATATGGAGGAAGAGGGGGGAATTTCGTGGCCCTTGGTGGAGGGGTCCGAAATCAACCCTATCCCTTGTTTCCCCACACATACGGACTCTAAAAATAGCCTATACTTATGTATTTCGAAATTACATGGGCCTGGCCCAATAATAAGGTGACGCAGCACCTAAAATAGCCTCGGGACGAAATTTATGAAGTGGCATCTTGTATATTTCGTCCAAGGCTTCATGCACCCATTATGGTGGCTTCAAAGTCCTGAAATCATCACTTGTAACTCCGTTCTTGTTCCCCTTGCGCATGCCATCATCTCCATGCTTGTTCTTGCTGATAAGGACATGACTACCTTGGATATGACCAAAAATATTGCATATATGCATATTTGTAAGGTGATTTCTAGTGCAAACTATTCAATAATCTATTTATGTTATCCAGAACAAAAATACTTCACACACTTTTGTGTTTTGTCTAATTGCAGGTGTATGGGACATTTGTACAATCCACATATGAAGATAAGGAAGAAAGAGATGTTTATTTGCTGTCCAAAAAGTTCTCTCACGTCACTTTTGGCCCAAGAGAAGATAGAGTCCAAGTCTCTCACGTTCTGGATTCAGATTCGGACTGCACAGACACACCTGACTCAAAACGCACACAAGTTTTTCATACGGACTCCGAATTGGGTGATTCTTTTTTTGTTGGAAACTAGATTTCATGCACTTTCCAACCCAATTGGAATCACCTTCAAATTCGTCCGGAGCGTTGAGTTGTGGACGAAACAATCTGATGCTGCAGCAGAATCCGAGTCAAACTACAAGTCCAAAGGTGTTACATCACCTCCACTTGGGCCCATTGGCCTTGTACGACCTAGATTTAGTTTTAGGCTGCCTTGGGACGTCCTCCCACCTCCTTGGCCGCCACCCCTTGCTCCTATATAAGTAGATCCATCTAGTAGCTTTTCCTTGGGATTTGTTTAGTTAAAAGTTAGCCATTGCAACTTCGTGTACTTCGTTTGTGTCCAACGACCAGACCAAGACCGCTTACGGATCCCCACCATTATCAATACATCATATATATTTGCAATATTCAGATTGCTTTATCATATTCTTGCTCGTTCTTTGATTGCTTGCAGGAATAGACCTTCGTGGTCAGGCTGACCGTGCTTCCGGCATCGTCAGTAACCTCAGGAGATTGGTTTAGCGATTGCTAAGGCGCAACGTCGTGCACGTTTATAGTCGGATCGTCAAAGTCGTCTCCACCAAATCGATAGTTATCATCTCATCGAAAGATCGGGACACCCTCGCCTCTATCAAACCCTATCTCTTGTTTCCCCACACATACGGACTCTAAAAATAGCCTATACTTATTTATTTCGAAATTACATGGGCCTGGCCCAATAATAAGGTGACGCAGCACCTAAAATAGCCTCGGGACGAAATTTATGAAGTGGCATCTTGTATATTTCGTCCAAGGCTTCATGCACCCATTATGGTGGCTTCAAAGTCCTGAAATCATCACTTGTAACTCCGTTCTTGTTCCCCTTGCGCATGCCATCATCTCCATGCTTGTTCTTGCTCCAATGTTCATCCTTCTCCAAGCTAGACCCTTCATTTGTAAGCAAAACAAATGTATCCAATTTAGGCAGCATCATATTCTCATGAACATTAGAATCATTACCAAGAAACGAAAGTACCTGGTAATTTAGTTGGCGTGCACGAGCTCTAGTAATTGGTCCAGTATGTATAGCAGCAGGGGCTGTGGGTGTAACAATTGTATTGATGTCCTCATCACATACCAAGGGAGTTGTGAAGGAACGTTCTGTGCGCGTCATAATAGACGGAGGGAGCTGCAACAACTTGGCTAGCATGGAGATGGTGGAGAAGCTTTCTCTCACCACAAGACCACATCCACATCCTTACTACATCCAATGGTTCAACAACAGCGGCAAGGTTAAGGTAACACGTACTGTTCGTGTGCATTTTAGTATCTCTACATATGCTGATTATGTTGATTGTGATGTGGTACCTATGCAAGCATGTTCCTTATTACTTGGTAGACCATGGCAATTTGATAAAAATTCTGTACACCATGGTAGAAACAATCACTATACTCTTGTTCATAAGGATAAAAATATTACTTTGCTTCCTATGACTCCTGATTCCATTTTGAAAGATGATATTAATAGAGCTAATAAAGCAAAACAGGAGAAGAATAAGAGTGAAAATCAGATTGTGGCAATAGAATTTGAGCAACAAATGAAGCCTAATAATAAACCATCTAGTGTTGCTTCTGAAATTAAATTGAAAAGTGCATGTTTATTTGCCACCAAATCTGATATTGATGAGCTAGATTTCAGCAAATCTGTTTTCTATGCTTTTGTGTGCAAAGAGGCATTATTTTCATTCGAGGACGTGCCTTCCTCTTTGCCTCCTGCTGTCACTAACATTTTGCAGGAGTTCGCTGACGTCTTTCCACAAGACGTGCCACCGGGATTACCGCCTATTCGAGGGATTGAGCATCAGATTGACCTAATTCCCGGTGCTTCACTGCCAAACCGTGCACCATACCGTACCAATCCAGAGGAGACGAAGGAGATTATGCGTCAAGTACAAGAGCTTCTCGACAAAGGTTATATACGCGAATCCCTTAGTCCTTGTGCTGTTCCTATTATTCTAGTGCCAAAAAAGGATGGTACATCACGTATGTGTGTTGATTGTAGAGGCATTAATAATATTACTATTCGTTATCGTCATCCTATTCCTAGGCTAGATGATATGCTTGATGAATTGAGTGGCTCTACAATATTCTCCAAAGTTGATTTGCGTAGTGGCTACCATCAAATTCGTATGAAATTGGGAGATGAATGGAAAACAGCATTTAAAACTAAGTTTGGATTATATGAGTGGTTAGTCATGCCTTTTGGGTTAACTAATGCACCTAGTACTTTCATGAGATTAATGAACGAAGTTTTACGTGCTTTCATTGGACGATTTGTGGTAGTTTACTTTGATGACATATTGATTTATAGCAGATCTTTGGAAGAACATTTGGAACATTTACGTGCTGTTTTTATTGCTCTACGTTGATGAGGACATCAATACAATTGTTACACCCACAGCCCCTGCTGCTATACATACTGGACCAATTACTAGAGCTCGTGCACGCCAACTAAATTACCAGGTACTTTCGTTTCTTGGTAATGATTCTAATGTTCATGAGAATATGATGCTGCCTAAATTGGATACATTTGTTTTGCTTACAAATGAAGGGCCTACCTTGGAGAAGGATGAACATTGGAGCAAGAACAAGCATGGAGATGATGGCATGCGCAAGGGGAACAAGAACGGAGTTACAAGTGATGATTCCAGGACTTTGAAGCCACCATAATGGGTGCATGAAGCCTTGGACGAAATATACAAGATGCCACTTCATAAATTTCGTCCCGAGGCTATTTTAGGTGCTGCGTCACCTTATTATTGGGCCAGGCCCATGTAATTTCGAAATACATAAGTATAGGCTATTTTTAGAGTCCGTATGTGTGGGGAAACAAGAGATAGGGTTGATTTCGGCCCCCTCCACCAAGGGCCACGAAATTCCCCCCTCTTCCTCCATATATACAGCCCTTAGGGCATCGTTTAGACTTTGGGTTTTGTTTAGATTAAAAGTTCGCCATAGCTGCAACTTCGCGTACTTCGTTTGTGTTCAACGACCAGACAAAGGCGTCACAGAACCCCACCTTGATCAATAAAGCTTTCATCTTATATTCGCAATATCCAGATTGCAATCTTAGTTTCTTGCTTGTTCTTCGTTTGCTCGCAGGAAACAGACCCTCGTGGTCAGGTTGATCGTGCTCCGGCGTGGTCAATAACCTCTCGGAGTTGGTTTAGCGATTGCTAAGGCGCGACGTCCTCGCACGTTCGTAGTCGGATCGTCAAAGTCGACTTCCACCAAAGCGAAATCCACCATCTCATCGAAAGACGGGACACCTTTGCCTCTATCAGACACAGGTACTGATCTTCCATCTCTACATGAGAATGATGAATGCCTTATCAATTTGAATGCACCATCTGATGAGCTACCCACTACTTTGATCACACCACCTATTTTAGAGGACTACGTTGATAATTTGACTTTGCCATGTGATCAAACAACTGAAATACCAACAATTTTGAGTGCACCCATTGAATTAACTATTGATGCAAAAGAACCAATGTTTAATCATTTTGATATGACCTCTAATCTTGGTGATAGAGGCAAAGGTGTCCCGTCTTTCGATGAGATGATGGATATCGCTTTGGTGGAAGTCGACTTTGACGATCCGACTACGAACGTGCGAGGACGTCGCGCCTTAGCAATCGCTAAACCAACTCCGAGAGGTTATTGACCACGCCGAAGCACGATCAACCTGACCACGAGGGTCTGTTTCCTGCGAGCAAACGAAGAACAAGCAAGAAACTAAGATTGCAATCTGGATATTGCGAATATAAGATGAAAGCTTTACTGATCAAGGTGGGGTTCTGTGACGCCTTTGTCTGGTCGTTGAACACAAACAAAGTACACGAAGTTGCAGCTATGGCGAACTTTTAATCTAAACAAAACCCAAAGTCTAAACGATGCCCTAAGGGCTGTATATATGGAGGAAGAGGGGGGAATTTCGTGGCCCTTGGTGGAGGGGTCCGAAATCAACCCTATCTCTTGTTTCCCCACACATACGGACTCTAAAAATAGCCTATACTTATGTATTTCGAAATTACATGGGCCTGGCCCAATAATAAGGTGACGCAGCACCTAAAATAGCCTCGGGACGAAATTTATGAAGTGGCATCTTGTATATTTCGTCCAAGGCTTCATGCACCCATTATGGTGGCTTCAAAGTCCTGAAATCATCACTTGTAACTCCGTTCTTGTTCCCCTTGCGCATGCCATCATCTCCATGCTTGTTCTTGCTCCAATGTTCATCCTTCTCCAAGCTAGGCCCTTCATTTGTAAGCAAAACAAATGTATCCAATTTAGGCAGCATCATATTCTCATGATCATTAGAATCATTACCAAGAAACGAAAGTACCTGGTAATTTAGTTGGCGTGCACGAGCTCTAGTAATTGGTCCAGTATGTATAGCAGCAGGGGCTGTGGGTGTAACAATTGTATTGATGTCCTCATCATCCTCCCCTTCTTGAAATGAAGTCGTCCTCGACGGAAGTTCATCTTCCTCACCCAAATAAGGCTTCAAATCTGCAATGTTAAAAGTGGGACTAACCCCAAAATCTGCAGGCAGCTCAAGTTTATATGCATTATCATTTATTTTCTCTAACACGTTAAAGGGACCATCAGCACGTGGCATTAGCTTTGATTTGCGCAAATCAGGAAATCTATCCTTACGCAAATGTAACCAAACAAGATCTCCAGGTGCAAACACAACATGTTTTCTACCCTTATCTCCAGCAAGTTTATATTTAGCATTCATACGCTCAATGTTTTCCTTAGTTAACTCATGCATTTTTAAAATCACTTCAGCACGTTGTTTAGCATCAAAATTAACCTTCTTCGAAGATGGAAGAGGCAACAAATCAATAGGTGCACGATGTAGGAAACCATACACAACTTCAAAAGGGCACATCTTAGTAGTAGAATGCAATGAACGATTATAAGCAAATTCAATATGAGGCAAGCATTCCTCCCACATTTTCTTATTATTCTTCAAAATAGCCCTAAGCATAGTAGACAACGTTCTATTGACTACTTCAGTTTGTCCATCAGTTTGGGGGTGACAAGTAGTACTAAAAAGCAGTTTAGTCCCCAACTTAGCCCATAAACATCTCCAAAAGTGGCTAAGAAATTTAGTATCACGATCTGAAACAATAGTATTTGGCACACCATGCAAGCGAATAATTTCACGAAAGAACAAATCAGCAACATTAACAGCATCATCGCTTTTATGACATGGTATAAAGTGTGCCATTTTCGAGAATCTATCCACGACAACAAATATGCTATCCCTCCCCTTCTTTGTTCGAGGTAAACCTAAAACAAAGTCCATAGGTATATCCTCCCAAGGAACACTAGGTACAGGCAAAGGCATATATAAACCATGAGGATTGAGTCGTGACTTAGCTTTTTGACATATAGTGCATCGAGCAATAAAACGCTCAACATCCCGTCTCATCTTTGGCCAAAAGAAATGTGTAGCAAGTACGTCCTCCGTCTTCTTCACGCCAAAGTGTCCCATTAATCCTCCTCCATGCGCCTCCTGCAACAACAAAAGACGAACGGAGCTAGCTGGAATGCATAGCTTCTTAGCACGAAACACAAATCCATCGTTAACGACAAACTTGTTCCACATTCTTCCTTCTTTACAATTCTGCATTACATCTTTAAAATCAGCATCATGCACATATTGATCTTTGATGGTCTCCAAACCAAATATTTTGAAGTCAAGTTGTGAAAGCATAGTATAGCGACGAGACAATGCATCAGCAATAACATTTTCTTTTCCCTTCTTGTGTTTAATGACATAAGGGAAAGTCTCAATGAATTCAACCCATTTAGCATGTCTACGATTCAGTTTAGCTTGACTTTTAATATGTTTCAAAGATTCATGATCAGAATGTATAACAAATTCTTTGGGCCATAAATAATGTTGCCATGTTTCTAAAGTCCGAACAAGAGCATATAATTCTTTATCATAAGTAGAATAATTCAGACTAGGCCCACTCAATTTTTCAGAAAAGTATGCAACGGGTTTGCCATCTTGTAATAACACACCTCCTAATCAAACTCCACTAGCATCACATTCAAGCTCAAAAGTCTTATTAAAATCAGGAAGTTGGAGTAAAGGAGCATGTGTCAACTTATCTTTCAATATGGAGAAGGCTTCTTCCTGTGCGGTACCCCAAAGAAAAGGCACATCTTTCTTTGTAAGCTCATTGAGAGGTGCAGCAATGGTGCTGAAATCTCTCACAAAACGCCTATAGAATCCAGCGAGGCCAAGAAAACTCCTCACGTGTGTGACCGTTTTGGGCTGGGGCCAACTCTCAATAGCTTCAATCTTGGCTTTATCAACTTCAATTCCCTGTGGAGTAACAACATAGCCAAGAAAAGATACTCGGTCGGTGCAAAAGGTGCAGTTCCCAAGGTTACCAAACAAACGTGCATCACGTAGAGCAATAAAAATAGCACGTAAATGTTCCAAATGTTCTTCCAAAGATCTGCTATAAATCAATATGTCATCAAAGTAAACTACCACAAATCGTCCAATGAAAGCACGTAAAACTTCGTTCATTAATCTCATGAAAGTACTAGGTGCATTAGTTAACCCAAAAGGCATGACTAACCACTCATATAATCCAAACTTAGTTTTAAATGTTGTTTTCCATTCATCTCCCAATTTCATACGAATTTGATGGTACCCACTACGCAAATCAACTTTGGAGAATATTGTAGAGCCACTCAATTCATCAAGCATATCATCTAGCCTAGGAATAGGATGACGATAACGAATAGTAATATTATTAATGCCTCTACAATCAACACACATACGTGATGTACCATCCTTTTTCGGCACTAGAATAATAGGAACAGCACAAGGACTAAGGGATTCGCGTATATAACCTTTGTCGAGAAGCTCTTGTACTTGACGCATAATCTCCTTCGTCTCCGCTGGATTGGTACGGTATGGTGCACGGTTTGGCAGTGAAGCACCGGGAATTAAGTCAATCTGATGCTCAATCCCTCGAATAGGCGGTAATCCCGGTGGCACGTCTTGTGGAAAAACGTCAGCGAACTCCTGCAAAATGTTAGTGACAGCAGGAGGCAAAGAGGAAGGCACGTCCTCGAATGAAAATAATGCCTCTTTGCACACAAAAGCATAGCAAACAGATTTGCTGAAATCTAGCTCATCAATATCAGATTTGGTGGCAAATAAACATGCACTTTTCAATTTAATTTCAGAAGCAACACTAGATGGTTTATTATTAGGCTTCATTTGTTGCTCAAATTCTTTTGCCACAATCTGATTTTCACTCTTATTCTTCTCCTGTTGTGCTTTATTAGCTCTATTAATATCATCTTTCAAAATGGAATCAGGAGTCATAGGAAG
>NW_025228493.1:50184-52846 GCF_018294505.1 Triticum aestivum | reverse complement strand
CGAGGATCACCCTGACCGTACAACTGCGGTCGGGTGTTTGTCGTTGTTGGTTTCACCAACAATACGCAACCTCAAGGTGACCAAAGAGCTAGTTGACGGTCCGGTCGGTCTGAATTTGATCTCGCCCGCTGTGATCAAGAAGCTGCAGATTCCTGATGAAGACCTCGAAGAGACGGGCACGTTTCAAGGGGTCAACCCAGGAAGGAGCCAGCCTAAAGGTAAAATCACGCTACCCGTTACATTTGGGGGCGAGCTGAACTATAGGACGGAGAAGATCATCTTCGATGTCGCCGAGATCCCCTTGCCATACAATGGGATCCTTGGCCGCCCAGCGCTGGCCAAGTTCATGGCGGTGTCCCACTACGCCTACAACACATTGAAGATGCCAGGGCCGCTGACCATCATCACCGTCCCCTCTGACAAGAAAGACGAGCTCATCTGCACCGACCAACTCTACCGAGAGGCAGTTGCAGCAACTGCCGCCAGGGCACTTGCTCCTGCCGCTGAAGCTCCAGGGAGGAAGAAAGCCGGCAAGGCCCCTTCCGGCAAGACCTCTTGCACCCACTCCGAAAAGCGTACCTCTTCGGAGTGTTGTGCTCCCGCTGAGGACGTGCCAGAGAGCTCCACCGGCAAGAGCAAGAAGTCCAAGGCTGCACCACCAGAAACCAAGAAGGTGTCTGTCAAGGAGGACGGCACGGGCAGGGCTTTCACTATAAGCTCCACCCTCGACAGCAAATAGGAAAGCGCGCTCGTCGCCTTCCTGCGGGCGATGTCGATGTATTTGCATGGCAAGCATCTGACATTCCCGGTGTTCCCAGGGAGGTTATTGAGCACCATCTTGCTGTCTGTCCTCCCGCGCGGCCCGTCAAGCAGAAGGCCAGGAAGCAAGCTTTGGAGCGACAAGAGTTCATCATTGAAGAAATCAGGAAGTTGGAGGCGGCAGGCCTGGTAAGAGGAGTACTCCACCCCACGTGGTTGGCCAATCCGGCGGTGGTGCGTAAGGCAAACGGGAAGTGGAGGTTGTGTATTGACTACACAGACATCAATAAAGCCTGTCCAAAGGATCCTTTCCCTCTGCCATGCATCGACCAGATTGTAGACTCCACTGCCGGGTGTGACCTGCTATCATTCCTCGATGCCTATTCGGGGTACCACCAGATCTTCATGATGAAGGAAGACGAAGAGAAGACCGCGTTCCTCACCCCATGTGGTATGTACTGTTTTGTATGAATGCCTTTCGGGTTGAAGAGCGTTGGTTCGACTTTTGCCCGAGCAGTCCAAATTGGTTTTGAGCCCTAGTTGCATAGAAATATGGAAGCTTATATGGATGACATAGTGGTCAAAACCAAGGACAGGGCCACGCTCGTGCAAGATTTGGAAGAAACATTCGCAAACCTGTGCAAGATCAACCTCTTCGGTGTCCCCTCTGGCAAACTTCTCGGGTTCTTTGTGTCTCAACACGGAATCGAGGCAAATCCCGACAAGATCAAAGCGATCGAGCAGATTGAGGCACCGAAACGGGTCAAAGATGTCCGTAGGCTCGCCGGCTGCGTTGCTGCCCTAAGTAGGTTCATCTCCAATCTGCTGAGCACGCCCTCCCCTTTTTAAAAGTTTTGAAAAAGGCGGGTCCAGTAAAATGGACTCCGGAGGTAGAGGTAGCACTGCAAGATTTGAAGAGGTACCTCTCCTCCATGCCAATACTAGTCGCGCCCAAACCACGGGAGCCGTTGCTGATGTACTTAGCAGCAACGAATCAAGTGGTCAGTGTTGCGCTGGTGGCGCAGAGGGAACTTGAGGGAGAAGCGGCAGTTGCAGCAGAGCCATCGGATGGCGAGCCAGGGTCTTCCCCGGCAGAGCCTGACGCCGGCAAATCAGAACCCCCGGCAAGGCTTGGGCCCGCCGAGGCAGGTCCTAGGCGGATGGGCGAAGTGGGACAGAAGAAGAAGATGGTGCAGCACCCAGTGTATTTTGTCAGTTCCCTCTTGCAGGGGGCGAGGTCAAGATATTCTGGAATGCAGAAGCTGCTTTTCGGCCTTCTCATGGCCTCGAGAAAGCTGCGCCACTATTTCCAAGCACACGAGATCACCGTCGTCACCCGCCTCCCTTTGCAATGGATTTTGCATAACCCAGATGCGACAGGGAGGATTGTGGAGTGGGCATTGGAGCTGTCGAGTTTTGGCCTCAGGTTTGAAAGTACTTAAACGATCAAGAGCCGAGCTTTGGCAGAGTTCATAGCAGAGTGGACCACAACGCCCAACGAGGAGATCCAAGAGACCACCCTTCCCGGCAAGGAGACGAGCAGTGAGTGGATTATGTACTTTGATGGAGCTTTCTCACTCCAAGGTGCTGGCGTGCTACTCGTCGCACCCACCGGAGAGCACCTCAAGTACGTAATCCAGATGCACTTCCCCCGAGAAAAATCAACGAACAATACGGCGGAGTACGAGGGGTTGCTTGTCGGTCTCAGGATCGCGGCAGACCTCAAAATCAAGAAGCTCATCATCAGATGTGATTCGCAGCTCATCGTCAAGAAAGTCAACAAGGATTACCAGAGCCCGTTGATGGAGGCCTATGTGAGTGAAGTGAGGAAGTTGGAAGAACGTTTCGATGGCCTGCAGGCAGAACATGTTCCCCGAGCAGAGAACAGCATTGCCGACGACTT
>NW_025228493.1:0-49806 GCF_018294505.1 Triticum aestivum | reverse complement strand
CCCTTCCCCCGTGCTGTCGGGGGCTTTGGGTACTTGTACGTCGCAATCGACAAGTTCACAAAGTGGCCCGAAGTGGAAGCGGTAAGGAAGGTGACAGCGCAGTCAGCCGTTAAGTTCTTCAAGGGGCTAGTTTGTCATTTCGATGTGCTGAACAGGGTCATCACCGACAAAGGCACGCAGTTCACAAGCCACACCTTCATGCAATACACTGAGGACCTCGGTAGCAAGGTCTATTTTGCTTCAGTGGCAAACCCACGGAGCAACGGCCAGGCGGAGAGGGCAAATGTTGAAGTACTGCGAGGCCTAAGGACAAAGACTTTTGACAGGCTACACAAGTGTGGAAGGCACTGGATTGATGAGTTGCCGGCGGTTCTTTGGTCGATCAGAACGACGCCAAATCGAGCCACCGGCCAGACACCCTTTGCCCTGGTATACGGGGCTGAAGCAGTTCTCCCCACGGAACTCACATACGGGTCACCTCGAGTGCTCGCTTATGACGAGCTTGAGCAAGAGCGGTTGTGGCAAGATGACGCGATGCTCCTTGAGGAAGATCGTCTTTGGGAGGCTGTGCGAGCTGCATGCTACCAGCAGGCCTTGCGCCCCTACCATAGCCGCAAGGTTCATGCCCGAAGTCTTGAGGAAGGTGACCTTGTTCTTCGGCGCATTACGTCGGCCAAGAATTCCAACAAGTTGACGCCGAAGTGGGAAGGCCCTTATTGGGTAATACGAGTCACCAGGCCTGGCGCAGTCCGCCTGGAGACCGAAGATGGTATCCCAGTGAGCAACTCCTGGAACATTGAACATCTTCGTAAGTTTTACCCATGAGGCGCGGTTGTTGGGCCTCCCGGCAAGCCACCTTTTGTACAAGCCTTGCCGACAAGGCATGTAACCCTTTGTACAAAGCCAGGCGCAGACCCTGAGCATAAATAAATGAAGCGCTGGCGCCCTAAGTTTTAGCATGCATGCTAGGTTAAGTCTCTCCCTGGTAGGGTTGATAGTGCCCGACGGCAACTAACCCCTAGCATAGAGGTCGGGTGTGTGTCTTTCCGTCCTTTCCAGTCTTTTCTTTGGTTCGCAGGCTGCACAGGCATTTCTGCTAAGCCATTTAAGGGCAAGGGGACGGATCGACATCCCCGACCCCGGCAAGCCATTGCCGGGGGTTGTAGATTCAAGCACCCGACCACGGCAAGCCAAGATTGTCGGGGGCTGCAGATCCAGATAAGTCCTTTATCCTCTGTTATGCATTTCCGTATGGAATTGGGACATATGAAGCCTCGTTTATTCCTGGGCCACCGTGCTCCCCCTTTCCTGTGCCCAAGAACTATCCCCTAGGTCGGAACTTGGTTGTAGTTGCGGTGACAAGGAAACAAACGAGGGGCCTAACCCTACTTCGCCCCTGCCTCCGCCAAGAGCATGAGTATGGTTGTGAATGAAGTAAGGGGACGGCAAGGCCTTTTGCCGAGCGACAATGTTTATCGTAAAAATAACAAGGATTCATTCCTTGGCATGGGCCTCGCTCATGCACAAAGAACCCGGCAAGCCCCCGTTTTCATTAATACGTTCCAAACAGGTACAGTTCGTATGGAATGCATGCATGAGCAAGGGTTACAAGGTTTAAATCTTACTATGGCCCGTTGGCTTAAAAACTGAAAAGAGATAAGGTGCCCGTAATCCCTTTCTTGTCCCTCTACTCAGGAAATGGAACAAGAAGGCAGAAGGGCAAAAGGAGTGCCTAGGCGAGGTACGAGCAACAGAAGACACCAAAAGAACATCCCGGTGGCCGTCCAGAAGAGGGTTGGTGATGATGGTGCCGAGAGAAGAGCCGAAAGATGAGGCAGCGGGCCGGCAATACGCGACGAAGGCATCGGTGCCCGCGTACTCCGACTTGACGGCCCGCCACCCGCCTTCTTCGTCTTCCCCGGCCTTCCCATGCCAACCATCCAAGGAGGCGACCTCGAGAAGTTCAAGGAGCTGGCGATGCAGATGACAGTGCTGCCGGCGTCGCCCAGGGACGGTGTGTCTGGTGCCTAGTCAGACCCGTCATCCTCCCACCTGCTACCCTCGTCGTCGTTGTCACTGTCCTCCTCTTCACTCTCGCCGGAAGAGGAGCCTTCACCATCGGTCGAGCTCTCGGCACAGCACCCTAGCCTGTGTCCTGAGCGCCCGAAGACCTTGACGGAGAGCAGGTTGCTCTCCGCTAGCTTGAAGTAGAGGACGTGCCCATCCATCAAGCAATGGGCACGTGCAAAGGTCTTCCAGCCCCGACGAAGAAGCATCACGTGAGGGGCGGGGAACCCTGTGTTCACCCGCATGTCGCCATGGCAACACCCCTCCATGTAAAGCCTTAGCCTCGGTGGCCGGTCGATCTCCAGCACCCTCGCAAACGCTTCGGGAAGACGGAGGCGGCTGCGCGGCGGCCCGCGCAGTTGCAGGATGAACTCCAGTGTCGTATCCCCGACGTGGCTGCTCGATGAAGCAGGAGGAGACGGAGGAGGAGATGGAGACAGGGATGATGACGACGCGGGTGTCCCTCGTCCACACCCGCCTCTGCCTCGACCACCTCGCCGACCGCAGCCCCGACCGGCGCCTCTGCCTCTAGCGTGGCCTTCATCTTGGGCATCCGGCTCTTCTTTGACCATCGCCGCCCTCTGGCAGGAGGAAGACCTGGTCACCTCCGCAGGGGCACGGCCCCGACCATGCCCTCTCGCCATGACGAAGAGAAGAAAAGAGATCAGATTGAGAGAAGATAGGTGCGGGAAGGCGCTGTCCCTCTCCCCTTATATAGAGGGACGAGGACAAACGAGCCTGAACGCGACCGCCCCAATCGACCAATCCAGCCGCCAGAGGCACAAGGGGATGGGGCCGACCCGCTGCCCCAATCAGCGGCGCCCGGCCCCCCACCCCGGCATTAAATCCCAAGCCTTCTGTGTCCATCGCCTGCCCTTCCCGACGCATGGAGGACACGTGGCGGGCGAACCAGAACTCAGATGGCAAGTGGAGCGGCTGTTTCGAGCCCCGTGATCGTGGGGCGTGGGTGCCATGATGGCCTTGACCCAAGTCTACTTAGTAAGTGAGCCGCGCCTCTACGGTTTCCTCTATTTTTGTGAGAAGAACGCGGACCGCCTCTTTACTATTGAAACCGCGGAGTGACGCAAGCATGCTGAGGTCACTTCGCGCACGACCCCCATGTTGCGCATTCAACGCGGGTTGTGGGGAAGCGCAACGAGCGAGGGAGTTACTGTGGTAAAAACTCCATCGCACACGCGCCCGCGCGCCCGCACACCGTTCTGGGCCTGGCCCAATAACGCCCCGCGCTTATATGTGGCCCGGGGGCTCCTGTCGGTGTACAAAAGTAGGGGTTGCTTTTTGCACCCCTTTACTTGTGCGCGGGCAGTCGCAGCCCCACGCCCCTGGCTACCCTTGGCGGGGCAGAGGAAGCAAAACCACAAGACAACCAGACCAACGCCAAGACAGAAACGCAAAGAGCAGAGGGGCGAGGTGGACTCCCCTGGCAAGGCCCTTGCCGGGGCGACCTCCACAGCCCCGGCAAGAGCCTTGCCGGGGCAACTTGCCCGGCTCCAGCAGAGCCGCCACCCTTGAGCCCAAGAGTTCCAACACCATCAACCACATTGGAACCAAGGCTCGGGAGGCACCTCCTGTTTGAGATATGCCCTAGAGGCAATCATGTATGATGATATTTCCTATGTGTTTATGAATAAAGATAGTCCTTGGACATTATCAATGATGTGTATCAGCACGGACGTGACTTGTTTGTGGGACTATGCATTGTATGATGACTGTCCTAAAAGGGTCCCTAGTAGAAAGGGCTATGTGGACACGCGGCCGACTAGACTAGCATATGACACGGTCGATGGCTCGGTCTCACTAGCCATGAAGCATTGGATGCTAACCGGATAATATGGACTTGGAAAGGTCTAGTCGGATTCGATGTAGTCGAATCCGAGTCGAGATAAGGTCCGAGTCGGACAGACCCAACTATGAGACGCAGTGATATGTCATCTGTGAGTCTCTAATGCAACATACGTTCTATGTCCTAAGACCTGAGCTGACGCATGTACTCGGGATGGTGACAGACTTGCTTTGGGCCGACCAAACGCTACTCCGTGACTTGGTACTTACAAAGGTAGGTTTCGGGTTTGTCCAGTCCCATGCTGCGAGACATGGTCGAGCAAGATGGGATTTGCCCCTCCGATCAGGAGAGATATACTCTGGGCCCCTTGTGTGATCCGACTAGGATAAGCATGGCCATGCGACAAGGATTATGAGATAATCCGGATAGTGGTCGGTATCACTGGAACGAGAAAGAGGTCGGGCTAGCACAAGGATGACAGTCTCGCCTTGAGCCCGACAACATATATCGTGTGGCAAAGGGAACAGAAGTGTGACACGTTGTACAGGTTCGCCTAACCAGCTTCATAGTCTGCTTGGTGGTCGGCACGCCTTGCTAGAGGCCGCTACCAGCCGTGCAGGTCAGAGGTGATCCGAACTGTGACCAAGCCAACTTGAACCTAAGGGGTCCCGCGCTTAAGGGAAGGAACCTACGAGGTCGGATCCGAGGACACTAGTCGGATGTGATCCGAACTGTATTCGGATTGTGGCCGAGTAGACTTGTGGGCTTTAGGGTCCGTGCAAGGCCCAAGTGTTGAGTCCGCAACGGACGCCTATATAAAGTAGAGGTGCGGCACACTCATGCGATTGATCGCTTCGGCGCTGTCACTAGGGTTTGCATGTGTTGCGAATAGACACCTCCACTCGCCGCCGGTTCTGTGATCGGACCTAGCAGTCCGACGCACGACGTTCCTCCCGCACACGCGGATACCGTTAGAGGCGGTGCACTTGCGCCGCTCCGGCGAACTTGTACGTGGGATCGAACGACCGGCTGTTCGAGGGAGATCGGACGAGGAGGAGACGAACCACGCGGACGCGCTGCCCCAACTCTTCTTCCGCTGCACGGCACTGCGCGTCTAGTGGTAACGAACTGTGATCCATCTCCCGTAGCATGTTCTTGGCTATTCTGCGTGTAGGAAATTTTAATTTGCAGTCGACGCACCCTACCATAGTACCCAACACCTCCATGGTGGCATGCAGATCTTTGTGAAGATCAGAAGCACACAAGATCACATGAGAACCAGAAGACGAAGATCCTCGGCAAGATCCTTGCCAAGGATACTCACAAGACCCCCGGCAAGCCCCTTGCCGGGGACGCCCACGACACCACGGCAAGACCCTTGCTGGGGCCCCGGCAAGACTCTTGCCGAAGACATCCGCGGGGCCGCAGCCAGGCCCACATCTGCCGAGATTCCGCCATCGTTCCCATGCAGCTGCCAGCCCATCAAATTGCAGTCGACGCACCCTACCATAGTACCCAACACCTTCATACGAGTTTTGGATTTACTAGAATTTAAAAACTAGGCATTTCATTGTTTCGCCGGCAATCAACGGTGCCATGGTGTTTGAAATTTATTCCCATTTCTTGCATGGGACCTAAGCATGCACCCAAGGACACAGATTTGATTTTTCAACCAATTTATATGCACTGGAGAATGCGCATGTAGTTGAAATTTGAATTACGCACATAAATGCATTGAAAACTCACTTCATGCATAAAAATGTCCAAACGAACCCCGAAAAATCACAAAAATTCACACAACACTCCTGTTGTTCTATGTTGACACGAGAAAAAAACTTGAAAGCAATAAGAGGGAATGGATATCGTTTCGTCCCTAAAGGTGGGACGTTCCCTACCGAAAACCATCATGCTTGTTGTGAGATGCTCCGGTTTGTGAGAAGCATATACCCAAACCTGCCCCAAATTGGACAAAATTTGTACCACGGCATGTTGATGCCGCTCCATGAAAGCATGCCAAGTTTCATGAATTTCAGACGAGTTTTGGATTTACTAGAATTTAAAAACCAGGCATCTCAATGTTTTGCCGGCAATCAACGGTGCCATGGTGTTTGAAATTCATTCCTATTTCTTGCATGGGACCTAAGCATGCACGCAAGGACACAAATTTAATTTGTCAACCAATTTATATGCACTAGAGCATGCGCATGTAGTTCAAATTTGAATTATGCACATAAAATCATAAATGCATTGAAACTCAGTTGATGCATAAAAATGTCCAAACGAACCCCGAGATATCACAAAAATTCACACAACACTCCTGTTGTTCCATGTTGACACGAGAAAAAAACTTCAAAGCAATAAGAGGCAATGGATATCGTTTCGTCCCCAAAGGTGGGACGTTCCCTACCAAAAACCATCATGCTTCTTGTGAGAAGCTCCAGTTTGTGAGAAGCATATACCCAAACCTGCCCGAAATGGGACAAAATTTGTACCACGGCATGTTGATGCCGCTCCATGATAGCATGCCAAGTTTCATGAATTTCATACGAGTTCTGGATTTACAAGAATTTAAAAACCAGGCATCTCAATGTTTTGCCGGCAATCAACGGTGCCATGGTATTTGAAATTCTTTCCCATTTCTTGCATGGGACCTAAGCATGCACCCAAGGACACTGATTTGATTTTTCAACCAATTTATATGCACTGGAGCATGCGCATGTAGTTCAAATTTGAATTATGCACATAAATGCATTGAAAACTCACTTAATGCATAAAAATGACCAAACAAACCCCAAAAAATCAAAAAAATTCACACAACACTCCTGTTGTTCTATGTTGACATGAGAAAAAAAACTTCAAAGCAATAAGAGGCAATGGATATCGTTTCGTCCCTGAAGGTGGGACGTTCCCTACCGAAAACCATCATGCTTTTTGTGAGAAGCTCCGGTTTGTGAGAAGCATACACCCAAACCTGCCCCAAATGGGACAAAATTTGTACCACGGCATGTTGATGCCGCTCCATGAAAGCATGCCAAGTATTATGAATTTCAGAATAGTTTTGGATTTACTAGAATTTAAAAACCAGGCATCTCAATGTTTTGCCGGCAATCAACGGTGCCATGGTGTTTGAAATTCATTCCTATTTCTTGCATGGGACCTAAGCATGCACCCAAGGACACAGATTTGATTTTTCAACTAATTTATATGCACTGGAGCATGCGCATGTAGTTCAAATTTGAATTATGCACATAAAATCATAAATGCATTGAAACTCAGTTGATGCATAAAAATGTCCAAACGAACCCTGAAAAATCACAAAAATTCACACAACACTCCTGTTGTTCCATGTTGACACGAGAAAAATACTTCAAAGCAATAAGAGGCAATGGATATCGTTTCGTCCCCAAAGGTGGGACGTTCCCTACCGAAAACCATCATGCTTGTTGTGAGAAGCTCCGGTTTGTGAGAAGCATATACCCAAACCTGCCCCAAATGGGACAAAATTTGTACCGCGGCATGTTGATGCCGCTCCATGATAGCATGCCAAGTTTCATGAATTTCATACGAGTTCTGGATTTACAAGAATTTAAAAACCAGGCATCTCAATGTTTTGCCGGCAATCAACGGTGCCATGGTGTTTGAAATTCATTCCCATTTCTTGCATGGGACATAAGCATGCACCCAAGGACACAGATTTGATTTTTCAACCAATTTATATGGAGTGGAGCATGCGCATATAGTTCAAATTTGAATTATTCACATAAATGCATTGAAAACTCAGTTAATGCATAAAAATGTCAAAACGAACCTCGAAAAATCAAAAAAATTCACACAACACTCCTGTTGTTCTTTGTTGACACAAGAAAAAAACTTCCAAGCAATAATAGGCAATGGATATCGTTTCGTCCCAAAGGAGGCACGTTCCCTACCAAAAACCATCATGCTTGTTGTGAGAAGCTCCGGTTTGTGAGAAGCATATACCCAAACCTGCACCAAATGGGACAAAATTTGTACCACGACATGTTGATGCCGCTCCATGATAGCATGCCAAGTTTCATGAATTTCAGAAGAGTTTTGGATTTACTAGAATTTAAAAACCAGGCATCTCAATGTTTTGCCGGCAATCAACGCTGCCATGGTGTTTGAAATTCATTCCCATTTGTTGCATGGGCCTAAGCATGCACCCAAGGACACAGATTGGATTTTTGAACCAATTTATATGCACTGGAGCATGCGCATGTAGTTCAAATTTGGATTATGCACATAAATGCATTGAAAACTCAGTTAATGCATAAAAATGTCCAAACGAACCCCGAAAAATCACAAAAATTCACACAACACTCCTGTTGTTCCATGTTGACATGAGAAAAAAACTTCAAAGCAATAAGAGGCAATGGATATCGTTTCGTCCCTGAAGGTGGGACGTTCCCTACCGAAACCATCATGCTTGTTGTGAGAAGCTCCGGTTTGTGAGAATCGTATACCCAAACCTGCCCCAAATGGGACAAAATTTGTACCACGGCATGTTGATGCCGCTCCATGATAGCATGCCAAGTTTCATGAATTTTTGAATAGTTTTGGATTTACTAGAATTTAAAAACCAGGCATCTCAATGTTTTGCCGGCAATCATCGGTGCCATGGTGTTTGAAATTCATTCCCACTTCTTGCATGGGACATAAGCATGCACCCAAGGACACAGATTTGATTTTTCAACCAATTTATATGCAGTGGAGCATGCGCATGTAGTTCAAATTTGAATTATTCACATAAATGCATTGAAAACTCAGTTAATACATAAAAATGTAAAAACGAACCCCGAAAAATCACAAAAATTCACACAACACTCCTGTTGTTCTATGTTGACACAAGAAAAAAACTTCAAAGCAATAAGAGGCAATGGATATCATTTCGTCCCCAAAGGTGGGACGTTCCCTACAAAAAACCATCATGCTTGTTGTGAGAAGCTCCGGTTTGTGAGAAGCATATACCCAAACCTGCCCCAAATGGGACAAAATTTGTACCACGGCATGTTGATGCCGCTCCATGATAGCATGCCAAGTTTCATGAATTTCAGAATAGTTTTGGATTTACTAGAATTTAAAAAACAGGCATCTCAATGTTTTGCTGGCAATCATCGGTGCCATGGTGTTTGAAATTCATTCCCAATTCTTGCATGGGCCTAAGCATGCACCCAAGGACACAGGTTTAATTTTTCAACCAATTTATATGCACTGGAGCATGTGCATGTAGTTCAAATTTGAACTATGCACATAAATGCATTGAAAACTCAGTTAATGCATAAAAATGTCCAAACGAACCCCGAAAAATCACAAAAATTCACACAGCACTCCTGTTGTTCTATGTTGACACAAGAAAAAAAGAAAGCAATAAGAGGCAATGGATATCGTTTCGTTCCTGAAGGTGGGACGTTCCCTACCGTAAACCATCATGCTTGTTGTGAGAAGCTCCGGTTTGTGAGAAGCATGATGCCCAAACCTGCCCCTAATGGGACAAAATTTGTACCACGGTATGTTGATGCCGCTCCATGATAGCATGCCAAGTTTCATGAATTTCATACGGGTTTTGGATTTACTAGAATTTAAAAACCATGCATCTCAATGTTATGTCGGCAATCAACGGTGCCATGGTGTTTGAAATTCATTCCCATTTCTTGCATGGGACATAAGCATGCACCCAAGGACACAGATTTGATTTTTGAACCAATTTATATGCACTGGAGCATGCGTATGTAGTTCCAATTTGAATTATTCACATAAATGCATTGAAAACTCAGCGGATGCACAAAAATGTCCAAACGAACCCCAAAAATCACAAAAATTCACATAACACTCATGTTGTTCTATGTTGACACGAGAAAAAAACTTGAAACCAATAAGAGGCAATGGATATCGTTTCGTCCCTGAAGGTGGGACGGTCCATACCGAAAACCATCATGCTTGTTGTGAGAAGCTCCGTTTTGTGAGAAGCATATACCCAAACCTGCCGCAAATGGGACAAAATTTGTACCACGGCATGTTAATGCCGCTCCAAGAAAGCATGCCAAGTTTCATGAATTTCAGACGAGTTTTGGATTTACTAGAATTTAAAAACCAGGCATCTCAATGTTTTGCCGGCAATCAACGCTGCCATGGTGTTTGAAAGTCATTCCTATTTCTTGCATGGGACCTAAGCATGCACCCAAGGACACAGATTTGATTTTTCAACCAATTTATATGCACTGGAGCATGCGCATGTAGTTCAAATTTGAATTATGCACATAAAATCATAAATGCATTGAAAACTCAGTTGATGCATAAAAATGTCCAAACGAACCCCGAAAAATCACAAAAATTCACACAACACTCCTGTTGTTCTATGTTGACACGAGAAAAAAACTTGAAAGCAATAAGAGGCAATGGATATCGTTTCGTCCCTGAAGGTGGGACGTTCCCTACCGAAAACCATCATGCTTGTTGTGAGAAGCTCCGGTTTGTGAGAAGCGTATACCCAAACCTACCCCAAATAGGACAATATTTGTACCACGGCATGTTGATGCCGCTCCATGATAGCATGCCAAGTTTCATGAATTTCATACAAGTTCTGGATTTACTAGAATTTAAAAACTAGGAATTTCAATGTTTTGCCGGCAATCAACGGTGCCATGGTGTTTGAAATTCATTCCCATTTCTTGAATGGGACCTAAGCATGCACCCAAGGACACAGATTTGATTTTTCAACCAATTTATATGCACTGGAGCATGCGCATGTAGTTAAAATTTGAATTACGCACATAAATGCATTGAAAACTCACTTAATGCATAAAAATGTCCAAACAAACCCCAAAAAATCACACAACACTACTGTAGTTCTATGTTGACACGAGAAAAAAACTTCAATGCAATAAGAGGCAATGGATATCGTTTCGTCCCTGAAGATGGAACGTTCCCTACCGAAAACCATCATGATTCTTGTGAGAAGCTCCGGTTTGTGAGAAGCATATACCCAAACCTGCCCCAAATGGGACAAAAAATTTGCCACGGCATGTTGATGCCGCTCCATGATAGCATGCCAAGTTTCAAGAATTTCAGAAGAGTTTTGGATTTACTAGAATTTAAAAACCAGGCATCTCAATGTTTTGCCGGCAATCAACGCTGCCATGGAGTTTGAAATTCATTCCCATTTCTTGCATGGGCCTAAGCATGCAGCCAAGGACACAGATTTGATTTTTCAACCAATTTATATATACTGAAGAATGCGCATGTAGTTCAAATTTGGATTATGCACATAAATGCATTGAAAACTCACTGAATGCATAAAAATGTCCAAACGAACCCCCAAAAATCACAAAAATTCACACAACACTCCTGTTCTTCTATGTTGACGCGAGAAAAAAACTTCAAAGCAATAAGAGGCAATGGATATCGTTTCGTCCCCAAAGGTGGGACGTTCCCTACCGAAAACCATCATGCTTGTTGTGAGAAGCTCCGGTTTGTGAGAAGCATATACCCAAACCTGCCCCAAATGGGACAAAATTTGTACCACGCCATGTTGATGCCGCTCCATGATAGCATGCCAAGTTTCATGAATTTCATACGAGTTCTGGATTTACTAGAATTTAAAAACCAGGCATCTCCATGTTATGCCGGCAATCAATGGTGCCATGGTGTTTGAAATTCATTCCCATTTCTTGCATGGGACATAAGCATGCACCCTAGGACACAGATTTGATTTTTCAACCAATTTATATGCAGTGGAGCATGCGCATGTAGTTCAATTTTGAATTATTCACATAAATGCATTGAAAACTCAGTTAATGCATAAAAATGTCAAAACGAACCCCGAAAAATCAAAAAAATTCACACAACACTCTTGTTGTTCTATGTTGACACGAGAAAAAAACTTCAAAGCAATAAGAGGCAATGGATATCGTTTCGTCCCCAAAGGTGGGACGTTCCCTACCGAAAACCATCATGCTTTTTGTGAGAAGCTCCAGTTTGTGAGAAGCATATACCAAAACCTGCCCCAAATGGGACAAAATGTGTGCCATGGCATGTTGATGCCGCTCCATGCTAGCATGCCAAGTTTCATGAATTTCATATGAGTTTTGGATTTACTAGAATTTAAAAACTAGGCATTTCAATGTTTTGCCGGCAATCAACGGTGCCATGGTGTTTGAAATTCATTCCCATTTCTTGCATGGGACCTAAGAATGCACCCAAGGACACAGATTTGATTTTTCAACCGATTTATATGCACTGGAGCATGCGCATGTAGTTAAAATTTGAATTATGCACATAAAAGCATTGAAAACTCACTTAATGCATAAAAATGTCCAAACGAACCCCGAAAAATCACAAAAATTCACACAACACTCCTGTGGTTCTATGTTGACATGAGAAAAAAACTTGAAAGCAATAAGAGGCAATGGATATCGTTTCGTCCCAAAGGTGGCACGTTCCCTACCAAAAACCATCATGCTTGTTGTGGGAAGCTCCGGTTTGTGAGAAGCATATACCCAAACCTGCCCCAAATGGGACAAAAATTTTACCTCGGCAGGTTGATGCCGCTCCATGATAGCATGCCAAGTTTCATGAATTTCAGACGAGTTTTGGACTAGAATTTAAAAACCAGGCATCTCAATGTTTTGCTGGCAATCAACGGTGCCATGGTGTTTGAAATTCATTCCTATTTCTTGCATGGGACCTAAGCATGCACCCAAGGACACAGATTTGATTTTTCAACCAATTTATATGCACTGGAGCATGCGCATGTAGTTCAAATTTGAATTATGCACATAAATCATAAATGCATTGAAAACTCAGTTGATGCATAAAAATGTCCAAACGAACCCCGAAAAATCACAAAAATTCACACAACACTCCTGTTGTTCTATGTTGGCACGAGAAACAAACATGAAAGCACTAAGAGGCAATGGATATCGTTTCGTCCCCAAAGGTGGGACGTTCCCTACCGAAAACCATCATGCTTGTTGTGAGAAGCTCTGGTTTGTGAGAAGCATATACCTAAACCTGCCCCAAATGGGACAAAATTTGTACCACGGCATGTTGATGCCGCTCCATGATAGCATGCCAAGTTTCATGAATTTCATACGAGTTCTGGATTTAAAAGAATTTAAAAACCAGGCATCTCAATGTTTTGCCGGAAATAAACGGTGCCATGGTGTTTGAAATTCATTCCCATTTCTTGCATGGGACCTAAGCATGCACCCAGGGACACAGATTTGATTTTTCAACCAATTTATATGCACTGGAGCATGCGCATGTAGTTCAAATTTGAATTATGCACATAAATGCATTGAAAACTCACTTAATGCGTAAAAATGTCCAAACAAACACCAAAAAATCACACAACACTCCTGTTGTTCTATGTTGACATGAGAAAAAACTTCAAAGAAATAAGAGGCAATGGATATCGTTTCGTCCCTGAAGGTGGGACGTTCCCTACCAAAAACCATCATGCATGTTGTGAGAAGCTCCGGTTTGTGAGAAGCATATACCGAAACATGCCCCAAATGGGACAAAATTTGTACCACGGCATGTTGATGCCGCTCCATGATAGCATGCCAAGTTTCATGAATTTCATACGAGTTTTGGATTTACTAGAATTGAAAAACCAGGCATCTCAATGTTATGCCGGCAATCAACGGTGCCATGGTGTTTGAAATTCATTCCCATTTCTTGCATGGGACATAAGCATGCACCCAAGGACACAGATTTGATTTTTCACCCAATTTATATGCACTGGAGCATGCGCATGTAGTTCAAATTTGAATTATGCACATAAATGCATTGAAAACTCAGCTAATGCATAAAAATGACCAAACAAACCCCGAAAAATCACAAAAATTCACACAACACTCCTGTTGTTCTATGTTGACACGAGAAAAAAACTTGAAAGCAATAAGAGGCAATGGATATCGTTTTGTCCCCAAAGGTGGGACGTTCCCTACCGAAAACCATCGTGCTTGTTGTGAGAAGCTCCGGTTTGTGAGAAGCGTATACCCAAACCTGCCCCAAATGGGACAATATTTGTACCACGGCATGTTGATGCCGCTCCATGATAGCATGCCAAGTTTCATGAATTTTATACGAGTTCTGGATTTACTAGAATTTAAAAACCAGGCATCTTAATGTTTTGCCGGCAATCAACGGTGCCATGGTGTTTGAAATTCATTCCCATTTCTTGCATGGGACCTAAGCATGCACCCAAGGACACAGATTTGATTTTTCACCCAATTTATATGCACTGGAGCATGCGCATGTAGTTCAAATTTGAATTATGCACATAAATGCATTGAAAACTCACTTAATGCATAAAAATGTCCAAACAAACCCCACAAAATCACACAACACTCCTGTAGTTCTATGTTGACACGAGAAAAAAACTTCAAAGCAATAAGAGGCAATGGATATTGTTTCGTCCCTAAAGATGGGACGTTCCCTACCGAAAACCATCATGCTTTTTGTGAGAAGCTCCGGTTTGTGAGAAGCATATACCCAAACCTGCCCCAAATGGGACAAAATTTTTACCACGGCATGTTGATGCCGCTCCATGAAAGCATGCCAAGTTTCATGAATTTCAGAATAGTTTTGGATTTACTAGAATTTAAAAACCAGGCATCTCAATGTTATGCCGGCAATCAACGGTGCTATGGTGTTTGAAATTCATTCACATTTCTTGCATGGGACATAAGCATGCACCCAAGGACACAGATTATATTTTTCAACCAATTTATATGCAGTGGCGCATGCGCATGTAGTTCAAATTTGAATTATTCACATAAATGCATTGAAAACTCAGTTAATGCATAAAAGTGTCCAAACGAACCCCGAAAAATCACAAAAATTCACACAAAACTCCTATTGTTCTATGTTGACACAAGAAAAAAACTTCAAAGCAATAAGAGGCAATGGATATCGTTTCGTCCCAAAGTTGGCACGTTCCCTACCAAAAACCATCTTGCTTGTTGTGAGAAGCATATACCCAAACCTGCCCCAAATGGGACAAAATTTGTACCACGGCATGTTGATGCCGCTCCATGATAGAATGCCAAGTTTCAAGAATTTCAGAAGAGTTTTGGATTTACTAGAATTTAAAAACCAGGCATCTCAATGTTTTTCCGGCAATCAACGCTGCCACGGTGTTTGAAATTCATTCCCATTTCTTGCATGGGCCTAAGCATGCAGCCAAGGACACAGATTTGATTTTTCAACCAATTTATATCTACTGAAGCATGCGCATGTAGTTCAAATTTGGATTATGCACATAAATGCATTGAAAACTCACTCAATGCATAAAAATGTCCAAACGAACCCCGAAAAATCACAAAAATTCACACAACACTCCTGTTGTTCCATGTTGACACGAGAAAAAAACTTCAAAGCAATAAGAGGCAATGGATATTGTTTCGTCCCTGAAGGTGGGATGTTCCCTACCGAAAACCATCATGCTTGTTGTGAGAAGCTCCGGTTTGTGAGAAGCATATACCCAAACCTGCCCCAAATGGGACAAAATTTGTACCACGGCATGTTGATGCCGCTCCATGATAGGATGCCAAGTTTCATGAATTTCAGAATAGTTTTGGATTTACTAGAATTTAAAAACCAGGCACCTCAATGTTTTGCCGGCAATCATCGGTGCCATGGTGTTTGAAATTCATTCCCATTTCTTGCATGGGACATAAGCATGCACCCAAGGACACAGATTTGATTTTTCAACCAATTTAAATGCACTGGAGCATGCGCATATAGTTCCAATTTTAATTATTCACATAAATGCATTGAAAACTCAGCTAATGCATAAAAATGTCCAAACAAACCCCGAAAAATCACAAAAATTCACACAACACTCCTGTTGTTCTATGTTGACACGAGAAAAAAACTTGAAAGCAATAAGAGGCAATGGATATCGTTTCGTCCCCAAAGGTGGGACGTTCCCTACCGAAAACCATCGTGCTTGTTGTGAGAAGCTCCGGTTCATGAGAAGCATATACCCAAACCTGCCCCAAATGGGACAAAATTTGTACCACGGCATGTTGATGCCGCTCCATGATAGGATGCCAAGTTTCATGAATTTCAGACGATTTTGGATTTACTAGAATTAAAAAACCTGGCATCTCAATGTTTTGCCGGCAATCAACGGTGCCATGGTGTTTGAAATTCATTCCTATTTCTTGCATGGGACCTAAGCATGCACCCAAGGACACAGATTTGATTTTTCAACCAATTTATATGCACTGGAGCATGCGGATCTAGTTCAAATTTTAATTATACACATAAAATCATAAATGCATTGAAAACTCAGTTAATGCATAAAAATGTCCAAACGAACCCCGAAAAATCACAAAAATTCACACAACACTCCTGTTCTTCTATGTTGACGCGAGAAAAAAACTTCAAAGCAATAAGAGGCAATGGATATCGTTTCGTCCCCAAAGGTGGGACGTTCCCTACCGAAAACCATCATGCTTGTTGTGAGAAGCTCCGGTTTGTGAGAAGCATATACCCAAACCTGCCCCAAATGGGACAAAATTTGTACCACGCCATGTTGATGCTGCTCCATGATAGCATGCCAAGTTTCATGAATTTCATACGAGTTCTGGATTTACTAGAATTTAAAAACCAGGCATCTCAATGTTATGCCGGCAATCAATGGTGCCATGGTGTTTGAAATTCATTCCCATTTCTTGCATGGGACATAAGCATGCACCCTAGGACACAGATTTGATTTTTCAACCAATTTATATGCAGTGGAGCATGCGCATGTAGTTCAATTTTGAATTATTCACATAAATGCATTGAAAACTCAGTTAATGCATAAAAATGTCAAAACGAACCCCGAAAAATCAAAAAAATTCACACAACACTCTTGTTGTTCTATGTTGACACGAGAAAAAAACTTCAAAGCAATAAGAGGCAATGGATATCGTTTCGTCCCCAAAGGTGGGACGTTCCCTACCGAAAACCATCATGCTTTTTGTGAGAAGCTCCAGTTTGTGAGAAGCATATACCAAAACCTGCCCCAAATGGGACAAAATGTGTGCCATGGCATGTTGATGCCGCTCCATGCTAGCATGCCAAGTTTCATGAATTTCATATGAGTTTTGGATTTACTAGAATTTAAAAACTAGGCATTTCAATGTTTTGCCGGCAATCAACGGTGCCATGGTGTTTGAAATTCATTCCCATTTCTTGCATGGGACCTAAGCATGCACCCAAGGACACAGATTTGATTTTTCAACCGATTTATATGCACTGGAGCATGCGCATGTAGTTAAAATTTGAATTATGCACATAAATGCATTGAAAACTCACTTAATGCATAAAAATGTCCAAACAAACCCCGAAAAGTAACAAAAATTCACACAACACTCCTGTGGTTCTATGTTCACATGAGAAAAAAACTTGAAAGCAATAAGAGGCAATGGATATCGTTTCGTCCCAAAGGTGGCACGTTCCCTACCAAAAACCATCATGCTTGTTGTGAGAAGCTCCGGTTTGTGAGAAGCATATACCCAAACCTGCCCCAAATGGGACAAAAATTTTACCTCGGCAGGTTGATGCCGCTCCATGATAGCATGCCAAGTTTCATGAATTTCAGACGAGTTTTGGATTTACTCGAATTTAAAAACCAGGCATCTCAATGTTTTGCTGGCAATCAACGGTGCCATGGTGTTTGAAATTCATTCCTATTTCTTGCATGGGACCTAAGCATGCACCCAAGGACACAGATTTGATTTTTCAACCAATTTATATGCACTGGAGCATGCGCATGTAGTTCAAATTTGAATTATGCACATAAATCATAAATGCATTGAAAACTCAGTTGATGCATATAAATGTCCAAACGAACCCCGAAAAATCACAAAAATTCACACAACACTCCTGTTGTTCTATGTTGGCACGAGAAACAAACATGAAAGCACTAAGAGGCAATGGATATCGTTTCGTCCCCAAAGGTGGGACGTTCCCTACCGAAAACCATCATGCTTGTTGTGAGAAGCTCTGGTTTGTGAGAAGCATATACCTAAACCTGCCCCAAATGGGACAAAATTTGTACCACGGCATGTTGATGCCGCTCCATGATAGCATGCCAAGTTTCATGAATTTCATACGAGTTCTGGATTTACAAGAATTTAAAAACCAGGCATCTCAATGTTTTGCCGGAAATAAACGGTGCCATGGTGTTTGAAATTCATTCCCATTTCTTGCATGGGACCTAAGCATGCACCCAGGGACACAGATTTGATTTTTCAACCAATTTATATGCACTGGAGCATGCGCATGTAGTTCAAATTTGAATTATGCACATAAATGCATTGAAAACTCACTTAATGCGTAAAAATGTCCAAACAAACACCAAAAAATCACACAACACTCCTGTTGTTCTATGTTGACATGAGAAAAAAACTTCAAAGAAATAAGAGGCAATGGATATCGTTTCGTCCCTGAAGGTGGGACGTTCCCTACCAAAAACCATCATGCTTGTTGTGAGAAGCTCCGGTTTGTGAGAAGCATATACCCAAACATGCCCCAAATGGGACAAAATTTGTACCACGGCATGTTGATGCCGCTCCATGATAGCATGCCAAGTTTCATGAATTTCATACGAGTTTTGGATTTACTAGAATTGAAAAACAAGGCATCTCAATGTTATGCCGGCAATCAACGGTGCCATGGTGTTTGAAATTCATTCCCATTTCTTGCATGGGACATAAGCATGCACCCAAGGACACAGATTTGATTTTTCAACCAATTTATATGCAGTGGAGCATGCGCATGTAGTTCAAATTTGAATTATTCACATAAATGCATTGAAAACTCAGTTAATGCATAAAAATGTCCAAACAAACCCCGAAAAATCACAAAAATTCACACAACACTCCTTTTGTTCTAAGTTGACACAAGAAAAAAACTTCAAAGCAATAAGAGGCAATGGATATCGTTTCGTCCCAAAGGTGGCACGTTCCCTACCGAAAACCATCATGCTTGTTGTGAGAAGCTCCGGTTTGTGAGAAGTATATACCCAAACCTGCCCCAAATGGGACAAAATTTGTACCACGGCATGTCGATGCCGCTCCATGATAGCATGCCAAGTTTCATGAATTTCAGAAGAGTTTTGGATTTACTAGAATTTAAAAACCAGGCATCTCAATGTTTTGCCGGCAATCAACGCTGCCATGGTGTTTGAAATTCATTCCCATTTGTTGCATGGGCCTAAGCATGCACCCAAGGACACAGATTTGATTTTTCAACCAATTATATGCACTGGAGCATGCGCATGTAGTTCAAATTTGGATTATGCACATAAATGCATTGAAAACTCACTTAATGCATAAAAATGTCCAAACGAACCCCGAAAAATCACAAAAATTCACACAACACTCCTGTTGTTCCATGTTGACACGAGAAAAAAACTTCAAAGCAATAAGAGGCAATGGATATCGTTTCGTCCCCAAAGGTGGGACGTTCCCTACCAAAAACCATCATGCTTGTTGTGAGAAGCTCCGGTTTGTGAGAAGCATATACCCAAACCTGCCCCAAATGGGACAAAATTTGTCTCACGGCATGTTGATGCCGCTCCATGATAGCATGCCAACTTTCATGAATTTCATACGAGTTTTGGATTTACTAGAATTTAAAAACAGGCATCTCAATGTTATGCCGGCAATGAACGCTGCCATGGTGTTTGAAATTCATTCCCATTTCTTGCATGGGACATAAGCATGCACCCAAGGACACAGATTTGATTTTTCAACCAATTTATATGCAGTGGAGCATGCGCATGTAGTTGAAATTTGAATTATTCACATAAATGCATTGAAAACTCAGTTAATGCATAAAAATGTCCAAACGAACCTCGAAAAATCATAAAAATTCACACAACACTCATGTTGTTCTATGTTGACACAAGAAAAAAACTTCAAAGCAATAAGAGGCAATGGATATCGTTTCGTCCCAAAGGTGGCACGTTCCCTACCGAAAACTATCATGCTTGTTGTGAGAAGCTCCGGTTTCTGAGAAGCATATACCCAAACCTGCCCCAAATGGGACAAAATTTGTACCACGGCATGTTGATGCCGCTCCATGATACCATGCCAAGTTTCATGAATTTCAGAATAGTTTTGGATTTACTAGAACTTAAAAACCAGGCATCTTAATGTTTTGCCGGCAATCATCGGTGCCATGGTGTTTGAAATTCATTCCCATTTCTTGCATGGGCCTAAGCATGCACCCAAGGACACAGATTTGATTTTTCAACCAATTTATATGAAGTGGAGCATGCGCATGTAGTTCAAATTTGAACTATGCACATAAATGCATTGAAAACTCAGTTAATGCTTAAAAATGTCCAAACGAACCCCGAAAAATCACAAAAATTCACACAGCACTCCTGTTGTTCTATGTTGACACGAGAAAAAAACTTGAAAGCAATAAGAGGCAATGGATATCGTTTCGTCCCTGAAGGTGGGACGTTCCCTACCGAAAACCATCATGCTTGTTGTGAGAAGCTCCTGTTTGTGAGAAGCATGATGCCCAAACCTGCCCCAAATGGGACAAAATCTGTACCACGGCATGTCGATGCCGCTCCATGATAGCATGCCAAGTTTCATGAATTTCAGAAGAGTTTTGGATTTACTAGAATTTAAAAACCAGGCATCTCAATGTTTTGCCGGCAATCAACGCTGCCATGGTGTTTGAAATTCATTCCCATTTGTTGCATGGGCCTAAGCATGCACCCAAGGACACAGATTTGATTTTTCAACCAATTATATGCACTGGAGCATGCGCATGTAGTTCAAATTTGGATTATGCACATAAATGCATTGAAAACTCACTTAATGCATAAAAATGTCCAAACGAACCCCGAAAAATCACAAAAATTCACACAACACTCCTGTTGTTCCATGTTGACACGAGAAAAAAACTTCAAAGCAATAAGAGGCAATGGATATCGTTTCGTCCCCAAAGGTGGGACGTTCCCTACCAAAAACCATCATGCTTGTTGTGAGAAGCTCCGGTTTGTGAGAAGCATATACCCAAACCTGCCCCAAATGGGACAAAATTTGTCTCACGGCATGTTGATGCCGCTCCATGATAGCATGCCAACTTTCATGAATTTCATACGAGTTTTGGATTTACTAGAATTTAAAACCAGGCATCTCAATGTTTTGCCGGCAATCATCGGTGCCATGGTGTTTGAAATTCATTCCCATTTCTTGCATGGGCCGAAGCATGCACCCAACGACACAGATTTAATTTTTCAACCAATTTATATGCACTGGAGCATGCGCATCTAGTTCAAATTTGAACTATGCTCATAAATGCATTGAAAACTCAGTTAATGCATAAAATTGTCCAGACGAACCCCGAAAAATCACAAAAATTCACACAGCACTCCTGTTGTTCTATGTTGACACGAGAAAAAAACTTCAAAGCAATAAGAGGCAATGGATATTGTTTCATCCCTGAAGGTGGGACGTTCCCTACCGAAAACCATCATGCTTGTTGTGAGAGCTCCTGTTTGTGAGAAGGATGATGCCCAAACCTGCCCCAAATGGGACAAAATTTGTACCACGGCTTGTTGATGCCGCTCCATGATAGCATGCCAAGTTTCATGAATTTCATACGAGTTTTGGATTTACTAGAATTTAAAAACCAGGCATCTCAATGTTTTGCCGGCAATCAACGGTGCCATGGTGTTTGAAATTCATTCCCATTTCTTGCATGGGACATAAGCATGCACCAAAGGACACATAATTGATTTTTCAACCAATTTATATGCAGTGGAGCATGCGCATGTAGTTCTAATTTGAATTATTCACATAAATGCATTGAAAACTCAGTTAATGCATAAAAATGTCCAAACGAACACCGATCACAAAAATTCACACAACAATCCTGTTGTTCTATGTTGACATGAGAAAAAAAACTTCAAAGCAATAAGAGGCAATGGATATCGTTTCGTCCCCAAAGGTGGGACGTTCCCTACCGAAAACCATCATGATTTTTGTGAGAAGCTCCAGTTTGTGAGAAGCATATACCCAAACCTGCCCCAAATGGGACAAAATTTGTACCTTGGCATGTTGATGCCGCTCCATGATAGCATGCCAAGTTTCATGAATTTCATACGAGTTTTGGATTTACTAGAATTTAAAAACTAGGCATTTCATTGTTTTGCCGGCAATCAACGGTGCCATGGTGTTTGAAATTTTTTCCCATTTCTTGCATGGGACCTAAGCATGCACCCAAGGACACAGATTTGATTTTTCAACCAATTTATATGCACTGGAGAATGCGCATGTAGTTGAAATTTGAATTACGCACATAAATGCATTGAAAACTCACTTCATGCATAAAAATGTCCAAACGAACCCCGAAAAATCACAAAAATTCACACAACACTCCTGTTGTTCTATGTTGACACGAGAAAAAAACTTGAAAGCAATAAGAGGGAATGGATATCGTTTCGTCCCTAAAGGTGGGACGTTCCCTACCGAAAACCATCATGCTTGTTGTGAGATGCTCCGGTTTGTGAGAAGCATATACCCAAACCTGCCCCAAATTGGACAAAATTTGTACCACGGCATGTTGATGCCGCTCCATGAAAGCATGCCAAGTTTCATGAATTTCAGACGAGTTTTGGATTTACTAGAATTTAAAAACCAGGCATCTCAATGTTTTGCCGGCAATCAACGGTGCCATGGTGTTTGAAATTCATTCCTATTTCTTGCATGGGACCTAGGCATGCACGCAAGGACACAAATTTAATTTGTCAACCAATTTATATGCACTAGAGCATGCGCATGTAGTTCAAATTTGAATTATGCACATAAAATCATAAATGCATTGAAACTCAGTTGATGCATAAAAATGTCCAAACGAACCCCGAGATATCACAAAAATTCACACAACACTCCTGTTGTTCCATGTTGACACGAGAAAAAAACTTCAAAGCAATAAGAGGCAATGGATATCGTTTCGTCCCCAAAGGTGGGACGTTCCCTACCAAAAACCATCATGCTTCTTGTGAGAAGCTCCAGTTTGTGAGAAGCATATACCCAAACCTGCCCCAAATGGGACAAAATTTGTACCACGGCATGTTGATGCCGCTCCATGATAGCATACCAAGTTTCATGAATTTCATACGAGTTCTGGATTTACAAGAATTTAAAAACCAGGCATCTCAATGTTTTGCCGGCAATCAACGGTGCCATGGTATTTGAAATTCTTTCCCATTTCTTGCCTGGGACCTAAGCATGCACCGAAGGACACTGATTTGATTTTTCAACCAATTTATATGCACTGGAGCATGCGCATGTAGTTCAAATTTGAATTATGCACATAAATGCATTGAAAACTCACTTAATGCATAAAAATGACCAAACAAACCCCAAAAAATCAAAAAAATTCACACAACACTCCTGTTGTTCTATGTTGACATGAGAAAAAAAACTTCAAAGCAATAAGAGGCAATGGATATCGTTTCGTCCCTGAAGGTGGGACGTTCCCTACCGAAAACCATCATGCTTTTTGTGAGAAGCTCCGGTTTGTGAGAAGCATACACCCAAACCTGCCCCAAATGGGACAAAATTTGTACCACGGCATGTTGATGCCGCTCCATGAAAGCATGCCAAGTTTTATGAATTTCAGACGAGTTTTGGATTTACTAGAATTTAAAAACCAGGCATCTCAATGTTTTGCCGGCAATCAACGGTGCCATGGTGTTTGAAATTCATTCCTATTTCTTGCATGGGACCTAAGCATGCACCCAAGGACACAGATTTGATTTTTCAACTAATTTATATGCACTTGAGCATGCTCATGTAGTTCAAATTTGAATTATGCACATAAAATCATAAATGCATTGAAACTCAGTTGATGCATAAAAATGTCCAAACGAACCCCGAAAAATCACAAAAATTCACACAACACTCCTGTTGTTCCATGTTGACACGAGAAAAATACTTCAAAGCAATAAGAGGCAATGGATATCGTTTCGTCCCCAAAGGTGGGACGTTCCCTACCGAAAACCATCATGCTTGTTGTGAGAAGCTCCGGTTTGTGAGAAGCATATACCCAAACCTGCCCCAAATGGGACAAAATTTGTACCGCGGCATGTTGATGCCGCTCCATGATAGCATGCCAAGTTTCATGAATTTCATACGAGTTCTGGATTTACAAGAATTTAAAAACCAGGCATCTCAATGTTTTGCCGGCAATCAACGGTGCCATGGTGTTTGAAATTCATTCCCATTTCTTGCATGGGACATAAGCATGCACCCAAGGACACAGATTTGATTTTTCAACCAATTTATATGCAGTGGAGCATGCGCATGTAGTTCAAATTTGAATTATTCACATAAATGCATTGAAAACTCAGCTAATGCATAAAAATGTCAAAACGAACCCCGAAAAATCAAAAAAATTCACACAACACTCCTGTTGTTCTTTGTTGACACAAGAAAAAAACTTCCAAGCAATAATAGGCAATGGATATCGTTTCGTCCCAAAGGAGGCACGTTCCCTACCAAAAACCATCATGCTTGTTGTGAGAAGCTCCGGTTTGTGAGAAGCATATACCCAAACCTGCACCAAATGGGACAAAATTTGTACCACGACATGTTGATGCCGCTCCATGATAGCATGCCAAGTTTCATGAATTTCAGAAGAGTTTTGGATTTACTAGAATTTAAAAACCAGGCATCTCAATGTTTTGCCGGCAATCAACGCTGCCATGGTGTTTGAAATTCATTCCCATTTGTTGCATGGGCCTAAGCATGCACCCAAGGACACATATTGGATTTTTGAACCAATTTATATGCACTGGAGCATGCGCATGTAGTTCAAATTTGGATTATGCACATAAATGCATTGAAAACTTAGTTAATGCATAAAAATGTCCAAACGAACCCCGAAAAATCACAAAAATTCACACAACACTCCTGTTGTTCCATGTTGACATGAGAAAAAAACTTCAAAGCAATAAGAGGCAATGGATATCGTTTCGTCCTTGAAGGTGGGACGTTCCCTACCGAAACCATCATGCTTGTTGTGAGAAGCTCCGGTTTGTGAGAATCGTATACCCAAACCTGCCCCAAATGGGACAAAATTTGTACCACGGCATGTTGATGCCGCTCCATGATAGCATGCCAAGTTTCATGAATTTTTGAATAGTTTTGGATTTACTAGAATTTAAAAACCAGGCATCTCAATGTTTTGCCGGCAATCATCGGTGCCATGGTGTTTGAAATTCATTCCCACTTCTTGCATGGGACATAAGCGTGCACCCAAGGACACAGATTTGATTTTTCAACCAATTTATATGCAGTGGAGCATGCGCATGTAGTTCAAATTTGAATTATTCACATAAATGCATTGAAAACTCAGTTAATGCATAAAAATGTCCAAACGAACCCCGAAAAATGACAAAAATTCACACAACACTCCTGTTGTTCTATGTTGACACGAGAAAAAAACTTGAAAGCAATAAGAGGCAATGGATATCGTTTCGTCCCTGAAGGTGGGACGTTCCCTACCGAAAACCATCATGCTTTTTGTGAGAAGCTCCGGTTTGTGAGAAGCATATACCGAAACCTGCCCCAAATGGGACAAAAATTTTACCACGGCATGTTGATGCCGCTCCATGATAGCATGCCAAGTTTTATGAATTTCATACGAGTTTTGGATTTACTAGAATTTGAAAACCAGGCATCTCAATGTTATCCCGGCAATCAACGGTGCCATGGTGTTTGAAATTCATTCCCATTTCTTGCATGGGACATAAGCATGCACCCAAGGACACAGATTTGATTTTGCAACAAATTCATATGCACTAAAGCATGCGCAAGTAGTTCAAATTTGAATTATTCACATAAATGCATTGAAAACTCGGTTAATGCATAAAAATGTAAAAACGAACCCCGAAAAATCACAAAAATTCACACAACACTCCTGTTGTTCTATGTTGACACAAGAAAAAAACTTCAAAGCAATAAGAGGCAATGGATATCATTTCATCCCCAAAGGTGGGACGTTCCCTACAAAAAACCATCATGCTTGTTGTGAGAAGCTCCGGTTTGTGAGAAGCATATACCCAAACCTGCCCCAAATGGGACAAAATTTGTACCACGGCATGTTGATGCCGCTCCATGATAGCATGCCAAGTTTCATGAATTTCAGAATAGTTTTGGATTTACTAGAATTTAAAAAACAGGCATCTCAATGTTTTGCTGGCAATCATCGGTGCCATGGTGTTTGAAATTCATTCCCAATTCTTGCATGGGCCTAAGCGTGCACCCAAGGACACAGGTTTAATTTTTCAACCAATTTATATGCACTGGAGCATGTGCATGTAGTTCAAATTTGAACTATGCACATAAATGCATTGAAAACTCAGTTAATGCATAAAAATGTCCAAACGAACCCCGAAAAATCACAAAAATTCACACAGCACTCCTGTTGTTCTATGTTGACACAAGAAAAAAAGAAAGCAATAAGAGGCAATGGATATCGTTTCGTCCCTGAAGGTGGGACGTTCCCTACCGTAAACCATCATGCTTGTTGTGAGAAGCTCCGGTTTGTGAGAAGCATGATGCCCAAACCTGCCCCAAATGGGACAAAATTTGTACCTGGGCATGTTGATGCTGCTCCATGATAGCATGCCAAGTTTCATGAATTTCAGACGAGTTTTGGATTTACTAGAATTTAAAAACCATGCATCTCAATGTTATGTCGGCAATCAACGGTGCCATGGTGTGTGAAATTCATTCCCATTTCATGCATGGGACATAAGCATGCACCCAAGGACACAGATTTGATTTTTCAACCAATTTATATGCACTGGAGCATGCGCATGTAGTTCCAATTTGAATTATTCACATAAATGCATTGAAAACTCAGCGGGTGCACAAAAATGTCCAAACGAACCCCAAAAATCACAAAAATTCACATAACACTCATGTTGTTCTATGTTCACACGAGAAAAAAACTTGAAACCAATAAGAGGCAATGGATATCGTTTCGTCCCTGAAGGTGGGACGGTCCATACCGAAAACCATCATGCTTGTTGTGAGAAGCTCCGTTTTGTGAGAAGCATATACCCAAACCTGCCCCAAATGGGACAAAATTTGTACCACGGCATGTTAGTGCCGCTCCAAGAAAGCATGCCAAGTTTCATGAATTTCATACGAGTTCTGGATTTACTAGAATTTAAAAACCAGGCATCTCAATGTTTTGCCGGCAATCAACGCTGCCATGGTGTTTGAAAGTCATTCCTATTTCTTGCATGGGACCTAAGCATGCACCCAATGACACAGATTTGATTTTTCAACCAATTTATATGCACTGGAGCATGCGCATGTAGTTCAAATTTGAATTATGCACATAAAATCATAAATGCATTGAAAACTCAGTTGATGCATAAAAATGTCCAAACGAACCCCGAAAAATCACAAAAATTCACACAACACTCCTGTTGTTCTATGTTGACACGAGAAAAAAACTTGAAAGCAATAAGAGGCAATGGATATCGTTTCGTCCCTGAAGGTGGGACGTTCCCTACCGAAAACCATCATGCTTGTTGTGAGAAGCTCCGTTTTGTGAGAAGCGTATACCCAAACCTACCCCAAATAGGACAATATTTGTACCACGGCATGTTGATGCCGCTCCATGATAGCATGCCAAGTTTCATGAATTTCATACGAGTTCTGGATTTACTAGAATTTAAAAACTAGGAATTTCAATGTTTTGCCGGCAATCAACGGTGCCATGGTGTTTGAAATTCATTCCCATTTCTTGAATGGGACCTAAGCATGCACCCAAGGACACAGATTTGATTTTTCAACCAATTTATATGCACTGGAGCATGCGCATGTAGTTAAAATTTGAATTACGCACATAAATGCATTGAAAACTCACTTAATGCATAAAAATGTCCAAACAAACCCCAAAAAATCACACAACACTACTGTAGTTCTATGTTGACACGAGAAAAAAACTTCAATGCAATAAGAGGCAATGGATATCGTTTCGTAACTGAAGATGGAACGTTCCCTACCGAAAACCATCATGATTCTTGTGAGAAGCTCCAGTTTGTGAGAAGCATATACCCAAACCTGCCCCAAATGGGACAAAAAATTTGCCACGGCATGTTGATGCCGCTCCATGATAGCATGCCAAGTTTCAAGAATTTCAGAAGAGTTTTGGATTTACTAGAATTTAAAAACCAGGCATCTCAATGTTTTGCCGGCAATCAACGCTGCCATGGAGTTTGAAATTCATTCCCATTTCTTGCATGGGCCTAAGCATGCAGCCAAGGACACAGATTTGATTTTTCAACCAATTTATATATACTAAAGAATGCGCATGTAGTTCAAATTTGGATTATGCACATAAATGCATTGAAAACTCACTGAATGCATAAAAATGTCCAAACGAACCCCGAAAAATCACAAAAAATCACACAACACCCCTGTTGTTCCATGTTGACACGAGAAAAAAACTTGAAAGCAATAAGAGGCAATGGATATCGTTTCGTCCCTGAAGGTGGGATGTTCCCTACCGAAAACCATCATGCTTGTTGTGAGAAGCTCCGGTTTGTGAGAAGCATATACCCAAACCTGCCCCAAATGGGACAAAATTTGTACCACGGCATGTTGATGCCGCTCCATGATAGCATGCCAAGTTTCATGAATTTCAGAATAGTTTTGGATTTACTAGAATTTAAAAACCAGGCATCTCAATGTTTTGCCGGCAATCATCGGTGCCATGGTGTTTGAAATTCATTCCCATTTCTTGCATGGGACCTAAGCATGCACCCAAGGACACAGATTTGATTTTTCACCCAATTTATATGCACTGGAGCATGCGCATGTAGTTCAAATTTGAATTATGCACATAAATGCATTGAAAACTCACTTAATGCATAAAAATGTCCAAACAAACCCCACAAAATCACACAACACTCCTGTAGTTCTATGTTGACACGAGAAAAAAACTTCAAAGCAATAAGAGGCAATGGATATTGTTTCGTCCCTGAAGATGGGACGTTCCCTACCGAAAACCATCATGCTTTTTGTGAGAAGCTCCGGTTTGTGAGAAGCATATACCCAAACCTGCCCCAAATGGGACAAAAAATTTACCACGGCATGTTGATGCCGCTCCATGATAGCATGCCAAGTTTCATGAATTTCAGAATAGTTTTGGATTTACTAGAATTTAAAAACCAGGCATCTCAATGTTATGCCGGCAATCAACGGTGCTATGGTGTTTGAAATTCATTCACATTTCTTGCATGGGACATAAGCATGCACCCAAGAACACAGATTATATTTTTCAACCAATTTATATGCAGTGGCGCATGCGCATGTAGTTCAAATTTGAATTATTCACATAAATGCATTGAAAACTCAGTTAATGCATAAAAATGTCCAAACGAACCCCGAAAAATCACAAAAATTCACACAAAACTCCTATTGTTCTATGTTGACACAAGAAAAAAACTTCAAAGCAATAAGAGGCAATGGATATCGTTTCGTCCCAAAGGTGGCACGTTCCCTACCAAAAACCATCTAGCTTGTTGTGAGAAGCATATACCCAAACCTGCCCCAAATGGGACAAAATTTGTACCACGGCATGTTGATGCCGCTCCATGATAGAATGCCAAGTTTCAAGAATTTCAGAAGAGTTTTGGATTTACTAGAATTTAAAAACCAGGCATCTCAATGTTTTTCCGGCAATCAACGCTGCCACGGTGTTTGAAATTCATTCCCATTTCTTGCATGGGCCTAAGCATGCAGCCAAGGACACAGATTTGATTTTTCAACCAATTTATATCTACTGAAGCATGCGCATGTAGTTCAAATTTGGATTATGCACATAAATGCATTGAAAACTCACTCAATGCATAAAAATGTCCAAACGAACCCCGAAAAATCACAAAAATTCACACAACACTCCTGTTGTTCCATGTTGACACGAGAAAAAAACTTCAAAGCAATAAGAGGCAATGGATATTGTTTCGTCCCTGAAGGTGGGATGTTCCCTACCGAAAACAATCATTCTTGTTGTGAGAAGCTCCGGTTTGTGAGAAGCATATACCCAAACCTGCCCCAAATGGGACAAAATTTGTACCACGGCATGTTGATGCCGCTCCATGATAGCATGCCAAGTTTCGTGAATTTCAGAATAGTTTTGGATTTACTAGAATTTAAAAACCAGGCACCTCAATGTTTTGCCGGCAATCATCGGTGCCATGGTGTTTGAAATTCATTCCCATTTCTTGCATGGGACATAAGCATGCACCCAAGGACACAGATTTGATTTTTCAACCAATCTAAATGCACTGGAGCATGCGCATATAGTTCCAATTTGAATTATTCACATAAATGCATTGAAAACTCAGCTAATGCATAAAAATGTCTAAACAAACCCCGAAAAATCACAAAAATTCACACAACACTCCTGTTGTTCTATGTTGACACGAGAAAAAAACTTGAAAGCAATAAGAGGCAATGGATATCGTTTCGTCCCCAAAGGTGGGACGTTCCCTACCGAAAACCATCGTGCTTGTTGTGAGAAGCTCCGGTTCATGAGAAGCATATACCCAAACCTGCCCCAAATGGGACAAAATTTGTACCACGGCATGTTGATGCCGCTCCATGATAGGATGCCAAGTTTCATGAATTTCAGACGATTTTGGATTTACTAGAATTAAAAAACCTGGCATCTCAATGTTTTGCCGGCAATCAACGGTGCCATGGTGTTTGAAATTCATTCCTATTTCTTGCATGGGACCTAAGCATGCACCCAAAGACACAGATTTGATTTTTCAACCAATTTATATGCACTGGAGCATGCGGATCTAGTTCAAATTTTAATTATACACATAAAATCATAAATGCATTGAAAACTCAGTTAATGCATAAAAATGTCCAAACGAACCCCGAAAAATCACAAAAATTCACACAACACTCCTGTTCTTCTATGTTGACGCGAGAAAAAAACTTCAAAGCAATAAGAGGCAATGGATATCGTTTCGTCCCCAAAGGTGGGACGTTCCCTACCGAAAACCATCATGCTTGTTGTGAGAAGCTCCGGTTTGTGAGAAGCATATACCCAAACCTGCCCCAAATGGGACAAAATTTGTACCACGCCATGTTGATGCCGCTCCATGATCGCATGCCAAGTTTCATGAATTTCATACGAGTTCTGGATTTACTAGAATTTAAAAACCAGGCATCTCAATGTTATGCCGGCAATCAATGGTGCCATGGTGTTTGAAATTCATTCCCATTTCTTGCATGGGACATAAGCATGCACCCTAGGACACAGATTTGATTTTTCAACCAATTTATATGCAGTGGAGCATGCGCATGTAGTTCAATTTTGAACTATTCACATAAATGCATTGAAAACTCAGTTAATGCATAAAAATGTCAAAACGAACCCCGAAAAATCAAAAAAAATCACACAACACTCTTGTTGTTCTATGTTGACACGAGAAAAAAACTTCAAAGCAATAAGAGGCAATGGATATCGTTTCGTCCCCAAAGGTGGGACGTTCCCTACCGAAAACCATCATGCTTTTTGTGAGAAGCTCCAGTTTGTGAGAAGCATATACCAAAACCTGCCCCAAATGGGACAAAATGTGTGCCATGGCATGTTGATGCCGCTCCATGCTAGCATGCCAAGTTTCATGAATTTCATATGAGTTTTGGATTTACTAGAATTTAAAAACTAGGCATTTCAATGTTTTGCCGGCAATCAACGGTGCCATGGTGTTTGAAATTCATTCCCATTTCTTGCATGGGACCTAAGCATGCACCCAAGGACACAGATTTGATTTTTCAACCGATTTATATGCACTGGAGCATGCGCATGTAGTTAAAATTTGAATTATGCACATAAATGCATTGAAAACTCACTTAATGCATAAAAATGTCCAAACGAACCCCGAAAAATCACAAAAATTCACACAACACTCCTGTGGTTCTATGTTCACATGAGAAAAAAACTTGAAAGCAATAAGAGGCAATGGATATCGTTTCGTCCCAAAGGTGGCACGTTCCCTACCAAAAACCATCATGCTTGTTGTGAGAAGCTCCGGTTTGTGAGAAGCATATACCCAAACCTGCCCCAAATGGGACAAAAATTTTACCTCGGCAGGTTGATGCCGCTCCATGATAGCATGCCAAGTTTCATGAATTTCAGACGAGTTTTGGATTTACTAGAATTTAAAAACCAGGCATCTCAATGTTTTGCTGGCAATCAACGGTGCCATGGTGTTTGAAATTCATTCCTATTTCTTGCATGGGACCTAAGCATGCACCCAAGGACACAGATTTGATTTTTCAACCAATTTATATGCACTGGAGCATGTGCATGTAGTTCAAATTTGAATTATGCACATAAATCATAAATGCATTGAAAACTCAGTTGATGCATAAAAATGTCCAAACGAACCCCGAAAAATCACAAAAATTCACACAACACTCCTGTTGTTCTATGTTGGCACGAGAAACAAACATGAAAGCACTAAGAGGCAATGGATATCGTTTCGTCCCCAAAGGTGGGACGTTCCCTACCGAAAACCATCATGCTTGTTGTGAGAAGCTCTGGTTTGTGAGAAGCATATACCTAAACCTGCCCCAAATGGGACAAAATTTGTACCACGGCATGTTGATGCCGCTCCATGATAGCATGCCAAGTTTCATGAATTTCATACGAGTTCTGGATTTACAAGAATTTAAAAACCAGGCATCTCAATGTTTTGCCGGAAATAAACGGTGCCATGGTGTTTGAAATTCATTCCCATTTCTTGCATGGGACCTAAGCATGCACCCAGGGACACAGATTTGATTTTTCAACCAATTTATATGCACTGGAGCATGCGCATGTAGTTCAAATTTGAATTATGCACATAAATGCATTGAAAACTCACTTAATGCGTAAAAATGTCCAAACAAACACCAAAAAATCACACAACACTCCTGTTGTTCTATGTTGACATGAGAAAAAAACTTCAAAGAAATAAGAGGCAATGGATATCGTTTCGTCCCTGAAGGTGGGACGTTCCCTACCAAAAACCATCATGCTTGTTGTGAGAAGCTCCGGTTTGTGAGAAGCATATACCCAAACATGCCCCAAATGGGACAAAATTTGTACCACGGCATGTTGATGCCGCTCCATGATAGCATGCCAAGTTTCATGAATTTCATACGAGTTTTGGATTTACTAGAATTGAAAAACAAGGCATCTCAATGTTATGCCGGCAATCAACGGTGCCATGGTGTTTGAAATTCATTCCCATTTCTTGCATGGGACATAAGCATGCACCCAAGGACACAGATTTGATTTTTCAACCAATTTATATGCAGTGGAGCATGCGCATGTAGTTCAAATTTGAATTATTCACATAAATGCATTGAAAACTCAGTTAATGCATAAAAATGTCCAAACAAACCCCGAAAAATCACAAAAATTCACACAACACTCCTTTTGTTCTAAGTTGACACAAGAAAAAAACTTCAAAGCAATAAGAGGCAATGGATATCGTTTCGTCCCAAAGGTGGCACGTTCCCTACCGAAAACCATCATGCTTGTTGTGAGAAGCTCCGGTTTGTGAGAAGTATATACCCAAACCTGCCCCAAATGGGACAAAATTTGTACCACGGCATGTCGATGCCGCTCCATGATAGCATGCCAAGTTTCATGAATTTCAGAAGAGTTTTGGATTTACTAGAATTTAAAAACCAGGCATCTCAATGTTTTGCCGGCAATCAACGCTGCCATGGTGTTTGAAATTCATTCCCATTTGTTGCATGGGCCTAAGCATGCACCCAAGGACACAGATTTGATTTTTCAACCAATTATATGCACTGGAGCATGCGCATGTAGTTCAAATTTGGATTATGCACATAAATGCATTGAAAACTCACTTAATGCATAAAAATGTCCAAACGAACCCCGAAAAATCACAAAAATTCACACAACACTCCTGTTGTTCCATGTTGACACGAGAAAAAAACTTCAAAGCAATATGAGGCAATGGATATCGTTTCGTCCCCAAAGGTGGGACGTTCCCTACCAAAAACCATCATGCTTGTTGTGAGAAGCTCCGGTTTGTGAGAAGCATATACCCAAACCTGCCCCAAATGGGACAAAATTTGTCTCACGGCATGTTGATGCCGCTCCATGATAGCATGCCAACTTTCATGAATTTCATACGAGTTTTGGATTTACTAGAATTTAAAAACAGGCATCTCAATGTTATGCCGGCAATCAACGCTGCCATGGTGTTTGAAATTCATTCCCATTTCTTGCATGGGACATAAGCATGCACGCAAGGACACAGATTTGATTTTTCAACCAATTTATATGCAGTGGAGCATGCGCATGTAGTTCAAATTTGAATTATTCACATAAATGCATTGAAAACTCAGTTAATGCATAAAAATGTCCAAACAAACCTCGAAAAATCATAAAAATTCACACAACACTCATGTTGTTCTATGTTGACGCAAGAAAAAACTTCAAAGCAATAAGAGGCAATGGATATCGTTTCGTCCCAAAGGTGGCACGTTCCCTACCGAAAACTATCATGCTTGTTGTGAGAAGCTCCGGTTTCTGAGAAGCATACACCCAAACCTGCCCCAAATGGGACAAAATTTGTACCACGGCATGTTGATGCCGCTCCATGATACCATGCCAAGTTTCATGAATTTTAGAATAGTTTTGGGTTTACTAGAATTTAAAAACCAGGCATCTCAATGTAATGCCGGCAATCAACGGTGCCATGGTGTTTGAAATTCATTCCCATTTCTTGCATGGGAACTAAGCATGCACCCACGGACACTGATTTGATTTTTCAACCAATTTATATGTAGTGGAGCATGCGCATGTAGTTCAAATTTGAACTATGCACATAAATGCATTGAAAACTCAGGTAATGCATAAAAATGTCCAACCGAACCCCGAAAAATCACAAAAATTCACACAACACTCATCTTGTTCTATGTTGACACGAGAAAAAAACTTGGAAGCAATAAGAGGCAATGCATATCGTTTCGTCCCTGAAGGTGGGATGTTCCCTACCGAAAACCATCATGCTTGTTGTGAGAAGCTCCGGTTTGTGAGAAGCATATACCCAAACCTGCCCCAAATGGGACAAAATTTGTACAACGGCATGTTGATGCCGCTCCATGATAGCATGCGAAGTTTCATGAATTTCAGAATAGTTTTGGATTTACTAGAACTTAAAAACCAGGCATCTTAATGTTTTGCCGGCAATCATCGGTGCCATGGTGTTTGAAATTCATTCCCATTTCTTGCATGGGCCTAAGCATGCACCCAAGGACACAGATTTGATTTTTCAACCAATTTATATGAAGTGGAGCATGCGCATGTAGTTCAAATTTGAACTATGCACATAAATGCATTGAAAACTCAGTTAATGCTTAAAAATGTCCAAACGAACCCCGAAAAATCACAAAAATTCACACAGCACTCCTGTTGTTCTATGTTGACACGAGAAAAAAACTTGAAAGCAATAAGAGGCAATGGATATCGTTTCGTCCCTGAAGGTGGGACGTTCCCTACCGAAAACCATCATGCTTGTTGTGAGAAGCTCCGGTTTGTGAGAAGCATGATGCCCAAACCTGCCCCAAATGGGACAAAATTTGTACCACGGCATGTTGATGCCGCTCCATGATAGCATGCCAAGTTTCATGAATTTCAGACGAGTTTTGGATTTACTAGAATTTAAAAACCAGGCATCTCAATGTTATGCCGGCAATCAACGGTGCCATGGTGTTTGAAATTCATTCTCATTTCTTGCATGGGACATAAGCATGCACCCAAGGACATAGATTTGATTTTTCAACCAATTTATATGCACTGGAGCATGCGCATGTAGTTCCAATTTGAATTATTCACATAAATGCATTGAAAACTCAGCTAATGCATAAAATGTCCAAACGAACCCCGAAAAATCACAAAAATTCACACAACACTCCTGTTGTTCTATGTTGACACGAGAAAAAAAACTTGAAAGCAATAAGAGGCAATGAATATCATTTCGTCCCCAAAGGTGGGACGTTCCCTAACGAAAACCATCGTGCTTGTTGTGAGAATCTCCGGTTTGTGAGAAGCATATACCCAAACCTGCCCCAAATGGGACAAAATTTGTACCACGGCATGTTGATGCCGCTCCATGATAGCATGCCAAGTTTCATGAATTTCAGACGAGTTTTGGATTTACTAGAATTTAAAAACCAAGCATCTCAATGTTTTGCGGGCAATCATCGGTGCCATGGTGATTGAAATTCAATCCTATTTCTTACCTCGGACCTAAGCTTGCACCCAAGGACACAGATTTGATTTTTCAACCAATTTATATGCACTGGAGTATGCGGATGTAGTTCAAATTTGAATTATACACATAAAATCATAAATGCATTGAAAACTCAGTTAATGCATAAAAATGTCCAACCGAACCCCGAAAAATCACAAAAATTCACACAACACTCATCTTGTTCTATGTTGACACGAGAAAAAAACATGAAAGCAATAAGAGGCAATGCATATCGTTTCGTCCCTGAAGGTGGGATGTTCCCTACCGAAAACCATCATGCTTGTTGTGAGAAGCTCCGGTTTTTGAGAAGCATATACCCAAACCTGCCCCAACTGGGACAAAAATTTTACCACGGCATGTTGATGCCGCTGCATGATAGCATGCCAAGTTTCATGAATTTCATACGAGTTTTGGATTTACTAGAATCAAAAAACCAGGCATCTCAATGTTATGCCGGCAATCAACGGTGCCATGGTGTTTGAAATTCATTCCTTGCATGGGACATAAGCATGCACCCAAGGACACAGCTTTGATTTTTGAACCAATTTATATGCAATGGAGCATGCGCATGTAGTTCAAATTTGAATTATTCACATAAATGCATTGAAAACTCAGTTAATGCATAAAAATGTCCAACCGAACCCCGAAAAATCACAAAAACTCACACAACACTCCTGTTGTTCTATGTTGACACAAGAAAAAAATCAAAGCAATAAGAGGCAATGGATATCGTTTCGTCCCCAAAGGTGGGACGTTCCCTAACGAAAACCATCGTGCTTGTTGAGAGAAGCTCCAGTTTGTGAGAAGCATATACCCAAACCTGCCCCAAATGGGACAAAATTTGTACCACGGCATGTTGATGCCGCTCCATGATAGCATGCCAAGTTTCATGAATTTCATACGAGTTTTGGATTTACTAGAATTTAAAAACTAGGCATCTCAATGTTATGCCGACGATCAACGCTGCCATGGTGTTTGAAATTCATTCCCATTTCTTGCATGGGACATAAGCATGCACCCAAGGACACAGATTTGATTTTTCAACCAATTTATATGCAGTGGAGCATGCGCATGTAGTTCAAATTTGAATTATTCACATAAATGCATTGAAAACTCAGTTAATGCATAAAAATGTCCAAACGAACCCCGAAAAATCACAAAAATTCACACAACACTCCTGTTGTTCTATGTTGACACAAGAGAAAAACTTCAAAGCAATAAGAGGCAATGGATATCATTTCGTACCAAAGGTGGCACGTTCCCTACCAAAAACCATCCTGCTTGTTGTGAGAAGCTCCGGTTTGTGAGAAGCATATACCCAAACCTGCCCCAAATGGGACAAAATTTGTACCACGGCATGTTGATGCCGCTCCATGATAGCATGCCAAGTTTCATGAATTTCAGAAGAGTTTTGGATTTACTAGAATTTAAAAACCAGGCATCTCAATGTTTTGCCGGCAATCAACGCTGCCATGGTGTTTGAAATTCATTCCCATTTCTTGCATGGGCCTAAGCATGCACCCAAGGACACAGATTTGATTTTTCAACCAATTTATATGCACTGGAGCATGCGCATGTAGTTCAAATTTGGATTATGCACATAAATGCATTGAAAACTCACTTAATGCATAAAAATGTCCAAACAAACCCCGAAAAATCACAAAAATTCACACAACAGTCCTGTTGTTCCATGTTGACACGAGAAAAAAACTTCAAAGCAATAAGAGGCAATTGATATCGTTTCGTCCCAAAGGTGGGACGTTCCCTACCAAAAACCTTCATGCTTTTTGTGAGAAGCTCCGGTTTGTGAGAAGCATATACCCAAACCTGCCCCAAATGGGACAAAATTTGTACCACGGCATGTTGATGCCGCTCCATGATAGCATGCCAAGTTTCCTGAATTTTACAATAGTTTTGGATTTATTAGAATTTAAAAACCAGGCATCTCAATGTTTTGCCGGCAATGATCGGTGCCATGGTGTTTGAAATTCATTCCCATTTCTTGCATGGGCCTAAGCATGCACCCAAGGACACAGATTTGATTTTTCAACCAATTTATATGCACTGGAGCATGGGCATGAAGTTCAAATTTGAACTATGCACGTAAAAGCATTGAAAACTCAGTTAATGCATAAAAATGTCCAAACGAACCCCGAAAAATCACAAAAATTCACACAGCACTCCTGTTGTTCTATGTTCACACGAGAAAAAAACTTGAAAGCAATAAGAGGCAATGGAAGTCGTTTCGTCCCTGAAGGTGGGACGTTGCCTAACGAAAACCATCATGCTTGTTGTGAGAAGCTCCGGTTTGTGAGAAGCATGATGCCCAAACCTGCCCCAAATGGGACAAAATTTGTACCACGGCATGTTGATGCCGCTCCATGATAGCTTGCCAAGTTTCATGAATTTTGGACGAGTTTTGGATTTACTTATTTAAAAACCAGGCATCTCAATGTTATGCCGACAATCAACGGTGCCATGGTGTTTGAAATTCATTCCCATTTCTTGCATGGGACATAAGCATGCACCCAAGGACACAGATTTGATTTTTCAACCAATTTATATGCACTGGAGCATGCGCATGTAGTTCCAATTTGAATTATGCACATAAAATCATAAATGCATTGAAAACTCAGTTGATACATAAAAATGTCCAAACGAACCCTGAAAAATCACAAAAGTTCACACAACACTCCTGTTGTTCTATGTTGACACGAGAAAAAAACTTGAAAGCAATAAGAAGCAATGGATATCGTTTCGTCCGTGAAGGTGGGACGTTCCATACCGAAAACCATCATGCTCGTTGTGAGAAGCTCCGGTTTGTAAGAAGCATATACCCAAACCTGCCCCAAATGGGACAAAATTTGTACCACGGCATGTTGATGCCGCTCCATGAAAGCATGCCAAGTTTCATTAATTTCAGACGAGTTTTTGATTTACTAGAATTTAAAAACCAGGCATCTCAATGTTTTGCCAGCAATCAACGGTGCCATGGTGTTTGAAATTCATTCCTATTTCTTGCATGGGACCTAAGCATGCACCCAAGGACACATATTTGATTTTTCAAGCAATTTATATGCACTGGAGCATGCGCATGTAGTTCAAATTTGAATTATGCACATAAAATCATAAATGCATTGAAAACTCAGTTGATGCATAAAAATGTCCAAACGAACCCCGAAAAATCACAGAAATTCACACAACACTCCTGTTGTTCTATGTTGACACGAGAAAAAAACTTGAAAGCAATAAGAGGCAATGGATATCGTTTTGTCCCTGAAGGTGGGACGTTCCCTACCGAAAACCATCATGCTTGTTGTGAGAAGCTCCGGTTTGTGAGAAGCGTATACCCAAACCTGCCCCAAATGGGACAAAATTTGTACCACGGCATGTTGATGCCGCTCCATGATAGCATGCCAAGTTTCATGAATTTCATACGAGTTCTGGATTTACTAGAATTTAAAAACAAGGCATCTCAATGTTTTGCCGGCAATCCACGGTGCCATGGTGTTTGAAATTCATTCCCATTTCTTGCATGGGACCTAAGCATGCACCCAAGGACACAGATTTGATTTTTCAAGCAATTTATATGCACTCGAGCATGCGCATGTAGTTCAAATTTGAATTATGCACATATATGCATTGAAAACTCACTGAATGCATAAAAATGTCCAAAGAAACCCCAAAAATTTACAAAAATTCACACAACACTCCTGTTGTTCTATGTTGACACGAGAAAAAAACTTCAAAGCAATAAGAGGCAATGGATATCGTTTCGTCCCTAAAGGTGGGACGTTCCCTACCGAAAACCATCATGCTTTTTATGAGAAGCTCCGGGTTGTGAGAAGCATATACCCAAACCTGCCCCAAATGGGACAAAATTTGTACCACGGCATGTTGATGCCGCTCCATGATAGCATGAAAAGTTTCATGAATTTCAGAAGAGTTTTGGATTGACTAGAATTTAAAAACCAGGCATCTCAATGTTTTGCCGGCAATCAACGTTGCCATGGTGTTTGAAATTCATTCCCATTTCTTGCATGGGCCTAAGGAGGCACCCAAGGACAAAGAATTGATTTTTTGACCAATTATATGCACTGGAGCATGCGCATGTAGTTCAAATTTGAATTATGCACATAAATGCATTGAAAACTCACTTAATGCATAAAAAGGTCCAAACGAACCCCGAAAAATCACAAAAATTCACACAACACTCCTGTTGTTCCATGTTGACACGAGAAAAAAACTCCAAAGCAATAAGAGGCAATGGATATTGTTTCGTCCCCAAAGGTGGGACGTTCCCTACCGAAAACCATCATGTTTGTTGTGAGAAGCTCCGGTTTGTGAGAAGCATATACCCAAACCTTCCCCAAATGGGACAAAATTTGTACCACGGCATGTTGATGCCGCACCATGATAGCATGCCAAGTTTCATGAATTTCAGAATAGTTTTGGATTTACTAGAATTTGAAAACCAGGCATCTTAATGTTTTGCCGGCAATCATCGGTGCCATGGTGTTTGAAATTCATTCCCATTTCTTGCATGGGCCTAAGCATGCACCCAAGGACACAGATTTGATTTTTCAACCAATTTATATGCACTGGAGCATGCACATGTAGTTCAAATTTGAACTATGCACATAAATGCATTGAAAACTCAGTTAATGCTTAAAAATGTCCAAACGAACCCTGAAAAATCACAAAAATTCACACAGCACTCCTGTTGTTCTATGTTGACACGAGAAAAAAACTTGAAAGCAATAAGAGGCAATGGATATCGTTTCGTCCCTGAAGGTGGGACGTTCCCTACCGAAAACCATCATGCTTGTTGTGAAAAGCTCCGGTTTGTGAGAAGCATGATGCCCAAACCTGCCCTAAATGGGAAAAAATTTGTACCACGGCATGTTGATGCCGCTCCATGATAGCATGCCAAGTTTTATGAATTTCATACGAGTTTTGGATTTACTAGAATTTAAAAACCAGGCATCGCAGTGTTATGCCGGCAATCAACGCTGCCATGGTGTTTGAAATTCATTCCCATTTCTTGCATGGGACATAAGCATGCACCCAAGGACACAGATTTGATTTTTCAACCAATTTATATGCAGTGGAGCATGCGCATGTAGTTCAAATTTGAATTATTCACATAAATGCATTGAAAACTCAGTTAATGCATAAAAATGTCCAACCGAACCCCGAAAAAACACAAAAACTCACACAACACTCCTATTGTTCTATGTTGACACGAGAAAAAAACATCAAAGCAATAAGAGGCAATGGATATCGTTTCGTCCCTGAAGGTGGGACGTTCCCTAACGAAAACCATCGTGCTTGTTGTGAGAAGCTCCGGTTTGTGAGAAGCATATACCCAAACCTGCCCCAAATGGGACAAAATTTGTACCACGGCATGTTGATGCCGCTCCATGATAGCATGCCAAGTTTCATGCATTTCATACGAGTTTTGGATTTACTAGAATTTAAAAACCAGGCATCTCAATGTTATGCCGGCAATGAACGGTGCCATGGTGTCTGAAATTCATTCCCATTTCTTGCATGGGACATAAGCATGCGCCCAAGGACACAGATTTGATTTTTCAACCAATTTATATGCAGTGGAGCATGCGCATGTAGTTTAAATTTGAATTATTCACATAAATGCATTGAAAACTCAGTTAATGCATAAAAATGTCCAACCGAACCCCGAAAAATCACAAAAACTCACACAACACTCCTGTTGTTCTTTGTTGACACAAGAAAAAAACTTCAAAGCAATAAGAGGCAATGGATATCGTTTGGTCCCAAAGGTGGGACGTTCCCTAACGAAAACCATCGTGCTTGTTGTGAGAAGCTCCGGTTTGTGAGAAGCATTTACCCAAACCTGCCCCAAATGGGACAAAATTTGTACCACGGCATGTTGATGCCGCTCCATGATAGCATGCCAAGTTTCACGAATTTCATACGAGTTTTGGATTTACTAGAATTTAAAAACCAGGCATCTCAATGTTATGCCGGCAATCAACGCTGCCATGGTGTTTGAAATTCATTCCCATTTCTTGCATTTGACATAAGCATGCACCCAAGGACACAGATTAGATTTTTCAACCAATTTATATGCAGTGGAGCATGCGCATGTAGTTCAAATTTGAATTATTCACATAAATGCATTGAAAACTCAGTTAATGCATAAAAATGTCCAAACAAACCCCGAAAATTCACAAAAATTCACACAACACTCCTTTTGTTCTATGTTGACACAAGAAAAAAACTTCAAAGCAATAAGAGGCAATGGATATCGTTTCGTCCCAAAGGTGGCACGTTCCCTACCAAAAACCATCCTGCTTGTTGTGAGAAGCTCCGGTTTGTGAGAAGCATATACCCAAACCTGCCCCAAATGGGACAAAATTTGTACCACGGCATGTTGATGCCACTCCATGATAGCATGCCAAGTTTCATGAATTTCAAAAGAGTTTTGGATTTACAAGAATTTAAAAACCAGGCATCTCAATGTTTTGCCGGCAATCAACGCTGCCATGGTGTTTGAAATTCATTCCCATTTCTTGCATGGGCCTAAGTATGCACCCAAGGACACAGATTTGATTTTTCAACCAATTTATATGCAGTGGAGCATGCGCATGTAGTTCAAATTTAAATTATTCACATAAATGCATTGAAAACTCAGTTGATGCATAAAAATGTCCAAACGAACCCCGAAAAATCACAAAAATTCACACAGCACTCCTGTTGTTCTATGTTGACACGAGAAAAAAACTTGAAAGCAATAAGAGGCAATGGATATCGTTTCGTCCCTGAAGGTGGGATGTTCCCTACCGAAAACCATCATGCTTGTTGTGAGAAGCTCCGGTTTGTGAGAAGCATATACCCAAACCTGCCCCAAATGGGACAAAATTTGTACCACGGCATGTTGATGCCGCTCCATGATAGCATGCCAAGTTTCATGAATTTCATACGAGTTTTGGATTTACTATAATTTAAAAACCAGGTATCTCAATGTTATGTCGGCAATCAACGGTGCCATGGTGTTTGAAATTCATTCCCATTTCTTGCATGGGACATAAGCATGCACCCAAGGACACAGATTTGATTTTTCAACCAATTTATAAGCATTGGAACATGCGCATGTAGTTCAAATTTGAATTATGCACATAAATGCATTGAAAACTCACTTAATGCATAAAAATGTCCTAACGAACCCTAAATAATTCCAATTCTTTTATGATCACTGCAGATAAAAGTTCTTGCAATTCAAACACCGTCCATGGCCGCTGTGACCCCATTATGTAATTCAAATCAAGACCAAAAATCAAGTAGATCCCACATAGTTTATTATAACCAACCGTGTGAGATGCAGCACAAAATATCTTCGGACCATGTCTGAATAAGGGGCCGTGTCTGATGACACTTTGCGCGCCAGTTTTTTGGCCCAAGCGATTCCAATTTTTTGGCTTCCGCGGAAATAACTACCTCCCCGCCCCCTCCCCCTTACCAAAAGCCACATTTCCCCTCTTTCCGCCTTCCTTTCCAAGTTGAAACCTTCACTCCTTGCTTGCAGCGCTGCCGCCTCCTCGCCGGCGACCCTCCTTCATGCGGCTTGGCCTCGCCTATCCAGGCAGGTAATCCACACCCGACCCCCATCCTCCTCCTCCTTCACATCCCACATGCCCCGATCGAGCACGACACCTTCCACCCAAATCACCGACCCCTCCACCAAATAAGCATTGACCTCAGCCATGGTGCACGCAGTATAGCCAGGACCTCAAGGAGCATTAGGCAGCGGAGAATCAAATCACGGACGCACGCGCGGATGAGGTCGCGATGGCTTCCATTCGTGCCGACCCCCAGATCTTAGAGGAGCACCTCGCCGTCAAGGCCACCGTTGACGCCTCACACGCCGACGTGGTTGGCTGCTTTAAAGGACAGTTCGTGGCATTTTCTCGAGGCCACCGTCGGTGCCTTCGACGAAGACTACGAGGTGTTTTCTCAGCATGCATGTGCTTACCTCATCTCGAGAGCCAGAAGGTTGGTGCCCGGTGGGGCTCAGGCAACTCCCCACTACCACGAGGGCACCCACGATGCAGAGGCCTCTCCCTCTTCCATGTCCAAGGAGCCAATCGTCATCGATATCTCTGACAATGAGGAGTAGCTTGTCTTATTAGCTCACTATAAGGACCCATGTTCAGTTTGCTAGCTACTTCCTTTCCTTAACAAATTCTAGTGAATTGTGCTATCTACATTCACCATGCAATCTTCTGCTATAGTGTATATGTTCTATATGTCGTGCAATCTGGTGTTCAATTAACTGCTTGGTTCAGTTATGCAAATGTGATGTTCAATTCTTTAGGGTGCAATATTTCCAAGTTGTTAACCATGCTTGGTTTGGTTAACTGTCTGATCTTCTATTAGGAGTATGTTATATTCTTCAATTGGTGTTTACTTAACTGCTTGGTTTATTTGTTGTGGCTTGGTTCACTTGTTGTGGTGTTTAGTTAACTGCTTGGTTCAATTCTGTAATGCGATGTTCAATTGTTGTGACTGCATTCTGTTATTGTATACCATGTGAGGAATAAATCAAATTTGGCTGTACTAAATACATGAGAAATAAATACAATTCCTATGTTTCCAAGTTGTTAAGCATGCTTGGTTTGGTTAACTGTCTGATCTTCCATTAGGAGAATGTTATAGTGTGCAATGTGGTGCTCAGTTAACGTTTGGTTCATTTGTTGTGGTGTTTAGTTAACTGCTTGGTTTAATTCTGTAATGCGATGTTCAATTGTTGTGGCTGCATTCTCTTATGGGCCATTTGCATTTCTGTCCCTAACTCGAACCACCTAATCAGATATACCCCTAATTCGAAAGCCTTCTCAAAAATGCCCCTCCGCCGTTAGGTGCCCTTACAGAAATGCCCTTCTGCGTCGTTACCGTCCGGTCAAAAAGCTTTGACCGTCCTAAAAAAATAGCAAAAAAATCTAAAAAACCTAAAATTTTGTGAGATCGTAATTACTCATGTGCGCAAGGTGCGTGCAAAGTTTCTTGCTAGATGGACATTCCAGGAGCTCGTGGCGAGGAAAAACAGTTAATATGTACTCTTGTGAACAGTAAATTTGAAATAAAATAGCAAGAAAATTCAATAAAATATGAAATTTTTTGGCATCAAAGAGGCTTGGGTGGACAAGGTGCTTGCAAGTTTTTGTGATTAAATGACATGCGAGAGCTCTAGCAAAAAAAACCAAAACAGTCATCTTTTCCAAAGTTTTTCCTGAGCCAAATTTTGTTTTTTCTCCAGGAGCTCCTACAGTGTCCAAACACAACAAAAATTTGCACGCACCTTGCAGACCCGAGCCTCTTTGATGCCAAAAATTTTCATATTTTTTTCAATTTTGTTGCAATTTTTTTGAATTTACTGTTCACAAGCATATATATTTACTGTTTTTTCTTTGCCACGACCTCCTGGAATGTCCAAACAGCACGAAAATTTGCACGCATCTTGTGCACCTGAGTGTCTTTGATCCCACAAAATTTCAGATTTTTTACATTTTTTTGGTATTTTTTTCAGGACGGTCAAAGCCCTTTGACCGGCTTTGATTGGCTTTGACCAGACGGTAACGGCGCGGAAGGGCATTTCTGTAAGGGCACCTAACGGCGGAGGGGCATTTTTGAGCAGGCTTTCCAATTAGGGGCAAATCTGAGTAGTGGGTTCGAGTTAGGGACACAGATGTAAAAGACCCTTCTCTTATTGTATACCATGTGAGGAATAAATCGAATTTGGCTGCACTTAATACGTGAGAAACATATACAAGTGCTATATTTCCTAGTTCTTAATCATGCTTGGTTTGGATAAATGGGTTTTCCATGTGGCTTGAATAAATCTGATGAATCTGCAATGTGCTTATTTATCATCAACATATTTTACTCATAGCATGCGAACCCTTACTTAACCAGATGACTAACTACCTTATATGTGTTGCAGGGAAACAATGGGGAGCACTGAGGTTTACAAGATGGTACTAACTATTATACCTTGCCTTTTTGTATTCCTTTGCCCCATTTCCAATATAGAGAAGATATTTATGCACATCCTTGTTTTCAGGCTTCACTGATGATTACCTCTCAAACCACCTCTGTGGTCAGGAGGCGAGGAAAGTTTTCTGTCGGTGTACAAAAGTAGGGGCCCCTTTTTGCACCCCTTTACTTGTGCGTGGGCAGTCGCAGCCCCACGCCCCTGGCCACCCTTGGCGGGGCAGAGGAAGCAAAACCACAAGACAACCAGACCAACGCCAAGACAGAAATGCAAAGAGCAGAGCGGCGAGGTGGACTCCCCCGGCAAGGCCCTTGCCGGGGCGACCTCCACAGCCCCGGCAAGAGCCTTGCCGGGGCAACTTGCCCGGCTCCAGCAGAGCTGCCACCCTTGAGCCCAAGAGTTCCAACACCATCAACCACATTGGAACCAAGGCTCGGGAGGCACCTCCATGGTGGCATGCAGATCTTTGTGAAGATCAGAAGCACGCAAGATCAGATGAGAACCAGAAGACGAAGATCCTCGGCAAGATCCTTGCCGAGGATACCCACAAGACCCCCGGCAAGCCCCTTGTCGGGGACGCCCACGACGCCGCGGCAAGACCCTTGCCGGGGCCCGGCAAGACTCTTGCCGAAGACATCCGCGGGGCCACAGCCAGGCCCACATCTGCCAAGATTCAGCCGTTGTTCCCGTTGGGGAACGTAGTAATTTCAAAAAAAATCCTACGCACACGCAAGATCATGGTGATTCATAGCAACGAGAGGGGAGAGTGTTGTCCACGTACCCTCGTAGACCGAAAGCGGAAGCGTTATCACAACGCGGTTGATGTAGTCGTACGTCTTCACGATCCGACCGATCAAGTACCGAACGCACGGCACCTCCGAGTTCTACACACGTTCAGCTCGATGACGTCCCTCGAACTCCGATCCAGCCGAGTGTTGAGGGAGAGTTTCGTCAGCACGACGGCGTGGTGACGATGATGATGTTCCACCGACGCAGGGCTTCGCCTAAGCTCCGCAACGGTATTATCGAGGTGTAATATGGTGGAGGGGGGCACCGCACACGGCTAAGAGATCTCAAGGATCAATTGTTGTGTCTCTGGGGTGCCCCCCTCCCCCCATATATAAAGGAGCAAGGGGGAGGCAGCCGGCCAAGGGGAGAGGCGCGCCATAGGGGGGAGTCCTACTCCCACCGGGAGTAGGACTCCTCCTTTCCTTGTGGGAGTAGGAGAAGGGAAGGGGGAAGGAGAAAGAAGGAAGGGTGCGCCCCCCTTCCCTAGTCCAATTCGGACCAGACCATGGGGAGGGGTGCGGCCACCTTTTGAGGCCTTTCTCTCCTTTCCCGTATGGCCCATTAAGGCCCAATACGAATTCCCGTAACTCTCCGGTACTCCGAAAAATACCCGAATCACTCGGAATCTTTCCGAAGTCCGAATATAGTCGTCCAATATATCGATTTTTACGTCTCGACCATTTCGAGACTCCTCGTCATATCCCCGATCTCATCCGGGACTCCGAACTCCTTCGGTACATAAAAACTCAATAAAACTGTCATCGTAACGTTAAGCGTGCGGACCCTACGGGTTCGATAACTATGTAGACATGACCGAGACACGTCTCCGGTCAATAACCAATAGCGGGACCTGGATGCCCATATTGGCTCTCACATATTCTACGAAGATCTTTATCGGCCAGACCGCATAACAACATACGTTGTTCCCTTTGTCACCGGTATGTTACTTGCCCGAGATTTGATCGTCGGTATCTCGATACCTAGTTCAATCTCGTTACCGGCAAGTCTCTTTACTCGTTCCGTAACACATCATCCCGCAACTAACTCATTAGTCACAATGCTTGCAAGGCTTATAGTGATGTGCATTACCGAGTGGGCCCAGAGATACCTCTCCGACAATTGGAGTGACAAATCCTAATCTCGAAATACGCCAACCCAACAAGTATCTTTGGAGACACCTGTAGAGCACCTTTATAATCACCCATTTACGTTGTGACGTTTGGTAGCACACAAAGTGTTCCTCCGGTAAACGGGAGTTGCATAATCTCATAGTCATAGGAACATGTATAAGTCATGAAGAAAGCAATAGCAACATACTAAACGATCGAGTGCTAAGCTAACGGAATGGGTCAAGTCAATCACGTCATTCTCCTAATGAGGTGATCTCGTTTAATCAAATGACAACTTATGTCTATGGCTAGGAAACATAACCATCTTTGATTAACGAGCTAGTCAAGTAGAGGCATACTAGTGACACTCTGTTTGTCTATGTATTCACACATATATTATGTTTCCGGTTAATACAATTCTAGCATGAATAATAAACATTTATCATGATATAAGGAAATATATAATACTTTATTATTGCCTTTAGGGCATATTTCCTTCAGTCTCCCACTTGCACTAGAGTCAATAATCTAGTTCACATCGCCATGTGATTTAACATCAATAATTCACATCACCATGTGATTAACACCCATAGTTCACATCTCTATGTGACCAACACTCAAAGGGTTTACTAGAGTCAATAATCTAGTTCACATCGCTATGTGATTAACACCCAAAGAGTACTAAGGTGTGATCATGTTTTGATTGTGAGATAATTTTAGTCAACGGGTCTGACATTCAGATCCGTAAGTATTTTGCAAATTTCTATGTCTCCAATGCTCTGCACGGAGCTACTCTAGCTAATTGCTCCCACTTTCAATATGTATCTAGACCGAGACTTAGAGTCATCTAGATTTAGTGTCAAAACTTGCATCGACGTAACCCTTTACAACGAACCTTTTGTCACTTCCATAATCGAGAAACATATCCTTATTCCACTAAGGATAATTTTGACCGCTATCCAGTGATCTACTCCTAGATCACTATTGTACTCCCTTGCCAAAATCAGTGTAGGGTATACAATAGATCTGGTACACAGCATGGCGTACTTTATAGAACCTATGGCCAAGGCATAGGGAATGACTTTCGTTCTCTTTCTATCTTCTGCCGTGGTCGGGCTTTGAGTCTTACTCAATTTCACACCTTGTAACACAGGCAAGAACTCTTTCTTTGACTGTTCTATTTTGAACTACTTCAAAATCTTGTTAAGGTATGTACTCATTGAAAAAACTTATCAAGCGTCTTGATCTATCTCTATAGATCTTGATGCTCAATATGTAAGCAGCTTCACCGAGGTCTATCTTTGAAAAACTTCTTTCAAACACTCCTTTATGCTTTGCAGAATAATTCTACATTATTTCCGATCAACAATATGTCATTCACATATACTTATCAGAAATGATGTAGTGCTCCCACTCACTTTCTTGTAAATACAGGCTTCACCGCAAGTCTGTATAACACTATATTCTTTGATCAACTTATCAAAGTGTATATTCCAACTCCGAGATGCTTGCACCAGTCCATAGATGGATCGCTGGAGCTTGCATATTTTGTTAGCACCTTTAGGATTGACAAAACCTTCTGGTTGCATCATATACAACTCTTCTTTAATAAATCCATTAAGGAATG
>NW_025228492.1:49235-52865 GCF_018294505.1 Triticum aestivum | reverse complement strand
CACACAAAAAGTCAGGAGTTCAAATAAGTTTAAAAAATGAAATCCCTTCGTAACAGACGAGTTTCCGTATGAAATCCTGATACTTTGAAAGAGATTGTCCGTTTTGTACATTAAGTGCATGCAGTTTTTGCCGTAACCCTCGCAACTTTCTTGCACATGCTATGTGGATGAAAGGATGATACCATGCCAAGTTTCAACCTTTTCAGAGTTCATTTGAAATGCTTTTCAATTTTAGGGTCTTATAGCTCAAAATACTTAGTAAATGCATGAAAAATAACAAATGAAGTCAGAAAGGATTGAAAAATGATGATGTGGCTTTGAATGGTCCATTTTGAACACACAAAAAGTCAGGCGTTCAAATAAGTTTAAAAAATGTATTCCCTTTGTAACAGATCAGTTTCCGTATGAAACCGTGATACTTTGAAAGAGATTGTCCGTTTTGTACACGAAGTGCATCCAGTTTTTGTCGTAACCCTCTCAACCTTCTTGCACATGCTATGTGGATGAAAGGATGATACCATGCCAAGTTTCAACCTTTTCAGAGTTCATTAGAAATGCTTTTCAATTTTAGGGTCTTATAGCTCAAAATAATTAGTAAATGCATGAAAAATAGCAAATGAAGTCAGAAAGGATTGAAAAATGATGATGTGGCTTTGAATGGTGCATTTTGAACACACAAGAAGTCAGGAGTTCAAATAAGTTTAAAAAAATGAAATCCCTTTGTAACAGACGAGTTTCCTTCTGAAATCCTGATACTTTGAAAGAGATTGTCCGTTTTGTACAAGAAGTGCATCCAGTTTTTGCCGTAACCCTCTCACTTTCTTGCACATACTATGTGGATGAAATGATGATACCATGCCAACTTTCAACCTTTTCAGAGTTCATTTGAAATGCTTTTCAATTTTAGGGTCTTATAGCTCAAAATATTTAGTACATGCATGAAAAATAACAAATGAAGTCAGAAAGGATTGAAAAACGACGATGTGGCTTTGAATGGTGCATTTTGAACACACAAAAAGTCAGGAGTTCAAATAAGTTTAAAAAAATTAAATCCCTTCGTAACAGACGAGTTTCCGTATGAAATCCTGATACTTTGAAAGAGATTGTCCGTTTTGTACACGAAGTGCATCCAGTTTTTGCCGTAACCCTCTCAACTTTCTTGCACATGCTATGTGGATGAAAGGATGATACCATGCCAAGTTTCAACCTTTTCAGAGTTTATTTGAAATGATTTTCAATTTTAGGGTCTTATAGCTCAAAATACTTTGTAAATGCATGAAAAATAACAAATCAAGTCAGAAAGGATTGAAAAATGATGCTGTGGCTTTGAATGGTGCATTTTGAACACACAAAAAGTCAGGAGTTCGAATAAGTTTAAAAAATGTAATCCCTTTGTAACAGATCAGTTTCCGTATGAAATCCTGATACTTTGAAAGAGATTGTCCGTTTTGTACACGAAGTGCATCCAGTTTTTGTCGTAACCCTCTCAACTTTCTTGCACATGCTATGTGGATGAAATGATGATACCTGGCCAACTTTCAACCTTTTCAGAGTTCATTTGAAATGCTTTTCAATTTTAGGGTCTTATAGCTCAAAATAATTAGTAAATGCATGAAAAATAACAAATGAAGTCAGAAAGGATTGAAAAATGATGATGTGGCTTTGAATGGTGCATTTTGAACACACAAAAAGTCAGGAGTTCAAATAAGTTTCAAAAAATGAAATCGCTTTGTAACACATAAGATTCCTTCTGAAATCCTAATACTTTGAAAGAGATTGTCTGATTTGTACAAGAAGTGCATCCAGTTTTTGCCGTAACCCTCTCAACTTTCTTGCACATGCTATGTGGATGAAATGATGATACCATGCCAACTTTCAACCTTTTCAGAGTTCATTTGAAATGCTTTTCAATTTTATGGTCTTATAGCTCAAAATATTTAGTACATGCATGAAAAATAACAAATGAAGTCAGAAAGGATTGAAAAACGACGATGTGGCTTTGAATGGTGCATTTTGAACACACAAAAAGTCAGGAGTTCAAATAAGTTTAAAAAAATGAAATCCCTTCGTAACAGACGAGTTTTCGTATGAAATCCTGATACTTTGAAAGAGATTGTCCGTTTTGTACATGAAGTGCATGCAGTTGTTGCCATAACCTTCTCAACTTTCTTGCACATGCTATGTGGATGAAAGGATGATACCATGCCAAGTTTCAACCTTTTGAGAGTTTATTTGAAATGATTTTCAATTTTAGGGTCTTATAGCTCAAAATACTTTGTAAATGCATGAAAAATAACAAATGAAGTCAGAAAGGATTGAAAAATGATGCTGTGGCTTTGAATGGTGCATTTTGAACACACAAAAAGTCAGGAGTTCGAATAAGTTTAAAAAATGTAATCCCTTTGTAACAGATCAGTTTCCGTATGAAATCCTGATACTTTGAAAGAGATTGTCCGTTTTGTACACGAAGTGCATCCAGTTTTTGTCGTAACCCTCTCAACTTTCTTGCACATCCTATGCGGATGAAATGATGATACCTGGCCAACTTTCAACCTTTTCAGAGTTCATTTGAAATGCTTTTCAATTTTAGGGTCTTATAGCTCAAAATAATTAGTAAATGCATGAAAAATAACAAATGAAGTCAGAAAGGATTGAAAAATGATGATGTGGCTTTGAATGGTGCATTTTGAACACACAAAAAGTCAGGAGTTCAAATAAGTTTAAAAAAATGAAATCCCTTCGTAACAGACGAGTTTCCGTATGAAATCCTGATACTTTGAAAGAGATTGTCCGTTTTGTACACGAAGTGCATGCAGTTTTTGCCGTAACCCTCTCAACTTTCTTGCACATGCTATGTGGATGAAAGGATGATACCATGCCAAGTTTCAACCTTTTCAGAGTTCATTTGAAATGCTTCTCAATTTTAGGGTCTTATAGCTCAAAATACTTAGTAACTGCATGAAAAATAACAAATGAAGTCAGAAAGGTTTGAAAAATGATGATGTGGCTTTGAATGGTGCATTTTGAACACACAAAAAGTCAGGAGTTCAAATAAGTTTAAAAAATGTAATCCCTTTGTAACAGATCAGTTTCCGTACGAAATCCTGATACTTTGAAAGAGATTGTCCGTTTTGTACACGAAGTGCATCCAGTTTTTGCCGTAACCCTCTCAACTTTCTTGCACATGCTATGTGGATGAAATGATGATACCAGGCTAACTTTTAACCTTTTCAGAGTTCATTTGAAATGCTTTTCAATTTTAGGGTCTTATAGCTCAAAATAATTAGTAAATGCATGAAAAATAACAAATGAAGTCAGAAAGGATTGAAAAATGATGATATGGCTTTGAATGGTGCATTTTGAACACACAAGAAGTCAGGAGTTCAAATAAGTTTTAAAAAATGAAATCCCTTTGTAACAAACAAGTTTCCGTATGAAATCCTGATACTTTGAAAGAGATTGTCCATTTTGTACACGAAGTGCATCCAGTTTTTGACGTAACCCTCTCAACTTTCTTGCACATGCTATGTGGATGAAATGATGATACCAGGCCAACTTTCAACCTTTTCAGAGTTCGTTTGAAATGCTTTTCAATTTTAGGGTCTTATAGCTCAAAATAATTAGTAGATG
>NW_025228492.1:48491-49040 GCF_018294505.1 Triticum aestivum | reverse complement strand
ATGTGGATGAAATGATGATACCATGCCAACTTTCAACCTTTTCAGAGTTCATTTGAAATGCTTTTCAATTTTAGGGTCTTATATCTCAAAATAATTAGTAAATGCATGAAAAACAACAAATGAAGTCTGAAAGGATTGAAAAATGATGATGTGGCTTTGAATGGTGCATTTTGAACACACAAGAAGTCAGGAGTTCAAATAAGTTTTGAAAAATGAAATCCCTTTGTAACAGACGAGTTTCCGTATGAAATCCTGATACTTTGGAAGAGATTGTCCGTTTTGTACACGAAGTGCATCCTGTTTTTGCTATAACCCTCTCAACTTTCTTGCACATGCTATGTGGATGAAATGATGATACCATGCCAACTTTCAACCTTTTCAGAGTTCATTTGAAATGCTTTTCAATTTTAGGGTCTTATAGCAGAAAATAATTAGTAAATGCATGAGAAATAACAAATGAAGTCAGAAAGGATTGAAAAATGATGACGTGGCTTTGAATGGTACATTTTGAACTCACAAAAAGTCAGGAGTTCAAATAAGTTTAAAAAA
>NW_025228492.1:47431-48079 GCF_018294505.1 Triticum aestivum | reverse complement strand
TTTCTTGCACATGCTATGTGGATGAAATGATGATACCATGCCAACTTTCAACCTTTTCAGAGTTCATTTGAAATGCTTTTCAATTTTAGGGTCTTATAGCTCAAAATATTTAGTACATGCATGAAAAATAACAAATGAAGTCAGAAAGGATTGAAAAATGACGATGTGGCTTTGAATGGTGCATTTTGAACACACAAAAAGTCAGGAGTTCAAATAAGTTTAAAAAATGTAATCCCTTTGTAATAGATCAGTTTCCGTATGAAATCCTGATACTTTGAAAGTGATTGTCCGTTTTGTACACGAAGTGCATCCAGTTTTTGCCGTAACCCTCTCAACTTTCTTGCACATGCTATGTGGATGAAATAATGATACCATGCCAACTTTCAACCTTTTCAGAGCTCATTTGAAATGCTTTTCAATTTTAGGGTCTTATAGCTCAAAATAATTAGTAAATGCATGAAAAATAACAAATGAAGTCAGAAAGTATTGAAAAATGATGATGTGGCTTTGAATGGTGCATTTTGAACACACAAAAAGTCAGGAGTTCAAATAAATTTCAAAAAATGAAATCGCTTTGTAACAGATGAGTTTCCTTCTGAAATCCTGATACTTTGAAAGAGATTGTCCGTTTTGTACAAGAAGTGCATC
>NW_025228492.1:46327-46994 GCF_018294505.1 Triticum aestivum | reverse complement strand
ATCAGTTTCCGTATGAAATCCTGATACTTTGAAAGAGATTGTCCATTTTGTACACGAAGTGCATCCAGTTTTTGCCGTAACCCTGTCAACTTTCTTGGACATGCTATGTGGATTAAATGATGATACCATGCCAACTTTCAACCTTTTCAGAGTTCATTTGAAATGCTTTTCAATTTTAGGGTCTTATAGCTAAAAATAATTAGTAAATGCATGAAAAATAACAAATGAAGTCAGAAAGGATTGAAAAATGATGATGTGGCTTTGAATGGTGCATTTTGAACACACAAAAAATCAGGAGTTCGAATAAGTTTCGAAAAATGAAATCGCTTTGTAACAGATGAGTTTCCTTCTGAAATCCTGATACTTTGAAAGAGATTGTCCGTTTTGTACAAGAAGTGCATCCAGTTTTTGGCGTAACCTTCTCAAGTTTCTTGCACATGCTATGTGGATGAAATGATGATACCATGCCAACTTTCAACCTTTTCAGAGTTCATTTGAAATGCTTTTCAATTTTAGGGTCTTATAGCTCAAAATATTTAGTACATGCATGAAAAATAACAAATGAAGTCAGAAAGGATTGAAATATGACGATGTGACTTTGAATGGTGCATTTTGAACACACAAAAAGTCAGGAGTTCAAATAAGTTTAAAAAATGTAATCCCTTTG
>NW_025228492.1:44813-46080 GCF_018294505.1 Triticum aestivum | reverse complement strand
AGAAAGGATTGAAAAATGATGATGTGGCTTGGAATGGTGCATTTTGAACACACAAAAAGTCAGGAGTTCAAATAAGTTTAAAAAAATGAAATCCCTTCGTAACAGACGAGTTTCCGTATGAAATCCTGATACTTTGAAAGAGATTATCCGTTTTGTACACGAAGTGCATGCAGTTTTTGCCGTAACCCTCTCAACTTTCTTGCACATGCTATGTGGATGAAAGGATGATACCATGCCAAGTTTCAACCTTTTCAGAGTTCATTTGAAATGCTTTTCAATTTCAGGGTCTTATAGCTCAAAATACTTAGTAAATGCATGAAAAATAACAAATGAAGTCAGAAAGGATTGAAAAATGATGATGTGGCTTTGAATAGTGCATTTTGAACACACAAAAAGTCAGGAGTTCGAATAAGTTTAAAAAATGTAATCCCTTTGTAACAGATCAGTTTCCGTATGAAATCCTGATACTTTGAAAGAGATTGTCCGTTTTGTACACGAAGTGCATCCAGTTTTTGTCGTAACCCTCTTAACTTTCTTGCACATGCTATGTGGATGAAATGATGATACCTGGCCAACTTTCAACCTTTTCAGAGTTCATTTGAAATGCTTTTCGATTTTAGGGTCTTATAGCTCAAAATAATTAGTAAATGCATGAAAAATAACAAATGAAATCAGAAAGGATTGAAAAATGATGATGTGACTTTGAATGGTGCATTTTGAACACACAAAAAGTCAGGAGTTCAAATAAGTTTAAAAAAATGAAATCCCTTCGTAACAGACGAGTTTCCATATGAAATCCTGATACTTTGAAAGAGATTGTCCGTTTTGTACACGAAGTGCATGCAATTTTTGCCGTAACCCTCTCAACATTCTTGCACATGCTATGTGGATGAAAGGATGATACCATGCCAAGTTTCAACCTTTTCAGAGTTCATTTGAAATGCTTTTCAATTTTAGGGTCTTATAGCTCAAAATACTTAGTAAATGCATGAAAAATAACAAATGAAGTCAGAAAGGATTGAAAAATGATGATGTGGCTTTGAATGGTGCATTTTGAACACACAAGAAGTCAGGAGTTCAAATAAGTTTAAAAAATGTAATCCCTTTGTAACAGATCAGTTTCCGTATGAAATCCTGATACTTTGAAAGAGATTGTCCGTTTTGTACACTAAGTGCATCCAGTTTTTGCCGTAACCCTCTCAACTTTCTTTCACATACTATGTGGATGAAATGATGATACCAGGCCAACTTTTAACCTTTTCAGAGT
>NW_025228492.1:44400-44803 GCF_018294505.1 Triticum aestivum | reverse complement strand
AAAATGAAATCGCTTTGTAACAGATGAGTTTCCTTCTGAAATCCTGATACTTTGAAAGAGATTGTCTGTTTTGTACAAGAAGTGCATCCAGTTTTTGCCGTAACCCTCTCAACTTTCTTGCCCATGCTATGTGGATGAAATGATGATACCACGCCAACTTTCAACCTTTTCAGAGTTCATTTGAAATGCTTTTCAATTTTAGGGTCTTATAGCTCAAAATATTTAGTACATGTATGAAAAATAACAAATGAAGTCAGAAAGGATTGAAAAATGACGATGTGGCTTTGAATGGTGCATTTTGAACACACAAAAAGTCAGGAGTTCAAATAAGTTTAAAAAAATGAAATCCCTTCGTAACAGACGAGTTTCCGTATGAAATCCTGATACTTTGAAAGAGATTGTC
>NW_025228492.1:43563-44390 GCF_018294505.1 Triticum aestivum | reverse complement strand
AAATAAGTTTAAAAAATGTAATCCCTTTGTAACAGATCAGTTTCCGTATGAAATCCTGATACTTTGAAAGAGATTGTCCGTTTTGTACACTAAGTGCATCCAGTTTTTGCCGTAACCCTCTCAACTTTCTTTCACATACTATGTGGATGAAATGATGATACCAGGCCAACTTTTAACCTTTTCAGAGTTCATTTGAAATGCTTTTCAATTTTAGGGTCTTATAGCTCAAAATAATTAGTAAATGCATGAAAAATAACAAATGAAGTCAGAAAGGATTGAAAAATGATGATGTGGCTTTGAATGGTGCATTTTGAACACACAAGAAGTCAGGAGTTCAAATACGTTTTAAAAAATGAAATCCCTTCGTAACAGACGAGTTTCCGTATGAAATCCTGATACTTTGAAAGAGATTGTCCATTTTGTACACGAAGTGCATCCAGTTTTTGACGTAACCCTCTCAACTTTCTTGCACATGCTATGTGGATGAAATGATGATACCAGGCCAACTTTCAACCTTTTCAGAGTTCGTTTGAAATGCTTTTCAATTTTAGGGTCTTATAGCTCAAAATAATTACTAAATGCATGAAAAATTACAAATGAAGTCAGAAAGGATTGAAAAATGATGATGTGGCTTTGAATGGTGCATTTTGAACACACAAAAAGTCAGGAGTTCATATAAGTTTAAAAAATGTAATCCCTTTGTAACAGGTCAGTTTCCGTATGAAATCCGGATACTTTGAAAGAGATTGTCCGTTTTGTACACGAAGTGCATCCAGTTTTTGTCGTAACCCTCTCAACTTTTTTGCACATGCTATGTGGATGAAATG
>NW_025228492.1:42701-43553 GCF_018294505.1 Triticum aestivum | reverse complement strand
TATGATGTGGCTCTGAATGGTGCATTTTCAACACAAAAAAGTCACGAGTTCAAATAAGTTTTAGAAAATGAAATCCCTTTGTAACAGACGAGTTTCCGTATGAAATCCTGATACTTTGAAAGAGATTGTCCATTTTGTACACGAAGTGCATCCAGTTTTTGCCGTCACCCTCTCAACTTTCTTGCACATGCTATGTGGATGAAATAATGATACCATGCCAACTTTCAACCTTTTCAGAGTTCATATGAAATGCTTTTCAATTTTAGGGTCTTATAGCTCAAAATAATAAGTAAATGCATGAAAAATAACAAATAAAGTCAGAAAGGATTGAAAAATGATGATGTGGCTTTGAATGGTGCATTTTGAACACACAAAAAGTCAGGAGTTCAAATAAGTTTTAAAAAATGAAATCCCTTTATAACAGACGAGTTTCCGTATGAAATCCAGATACTTTGAAAGAGATTGTCCGTTTTGTACACGAAGTGCATCCAGTTTTTGCTGTAACCCTCTCAACTTTCTTGCACATGGTATGTGGATGAAATGATGATACCATGCCAACTTTCAACCTTTTCAGAGTTCATTTGAAATGCTTTTCAATTTTAGGGTCTTATAAATCAAAATGATTAGTAAATGCATGTAAAATAGCAAATGAAGTCAGAAAGGATTGAAAAATGATGATGTGGGTTTGAATGGTGCATTTTGAACACACAAAAAGTCAGGAGTTCAAATAAGTTTTAAAAAATGAAATCCTTTTGTAACAGACGAGTTTCCGTATGAAATCCTGATACTTTGAAAGAGATTGTCCATTTTGTACACGAAGTGCATCCAGTTTTTGCCGTAACCCTCTCAACT
>NW_025228492.1:39510-40759 GCF_018294505.1 Triticum aestivum | reverse complement strand
TTATAGCTCAAAATAATTAGTAATTGCATGAAAAATAACAAATGAAGTCAGAAAGGATTGAAAAATGATGATGTGGCTTTGAATGGTGCATTTTGAACACACAAAAAGTCAGGAGTTCAAATAAGTTTTAAAAAATGAAATCCCTTTGTAACAGACGAGTTTCCGTATGAAATCCAGATACTTTGAAAGAGATTGTCCATTTTGTACACGAAGTGCATCCAGTTTTTGCCGTAACCCTCTCAACTTTCTTGCACATGCTATGTGGATGAAATGATGATACCATGCCAACTTTCAACCTTTTCAGAGTTCATTCAAAATGCTTTTCAATTTTATGGTCTTATAGCTCAAAATAATAAGTAAATGCATGAAAAATAACAAATGATGTCAGAAAGGATTGCAAAATTATGATGTGGCTCTGAATGGTGCATTTTCAACACAAAAAAGTCACGAGTTCAAATAAGTTTTAGAAAATGAAATCCCTTTGTAACAGACGAGTTTCCGTATGAAATCCTGATACTTTGAAAGAGATTGTCCGTTTTGTACACGAAGTGCATCCAGTTTTTGCCGTAACCCTCTCAACTTTCTTGCACATGCTATGTGGAAGAAATGATGATACCATGCCAACTTTCATCCTTCTCAGAGTTCATTTGAAATGCTTTTCAATTTTAGGGTCTTATAGCTCAAAATAATTAGTAAATGCATTAAAAATAACAAATGAAGTCAGAAAGGATTGAAAAGTGATGATGTGGCTTTGAATGGTGTATTTTGAACATACAAAAAGTCAGGAGTTCAAATAAGTTTAAAAAAATAAAATCCCTTTGTAACAGACGAGTTTCCGTATGAAATCCTGATACTTTGAAAGAGATTGTCCGTTTTGTACACAAAGTGCATCCAGTTTTTGCTGTAACCCTCTCAACTTTCTTGCACATGCTTTCTGGATGAAATGATTATACCATGCCAACTTTCAACCTTTTCAGAGTTCATTTGAAATGCTTTTCAATTTTAGGGTCTTATAGATCAAAATGATTAGTAAATGCATGTAAAATAGCAAATGAAGTCAAAAAGGATTGAAAAATGATGATGTGGCTTTGAATGGTGCATTTTGAACACACAAAAAGTCAGGAGTTCAAATAAGTTTTAAAAAATGAAATCCTTTTGTAACAGACGAGTTTCCGTATGAAATCCTGATACTTTGAAAGAGATTGTCCATTTTGTACACGAAGTGCATCCAGTTTTTGCCGTAACCCTC
>NW_025228492.1:38341-39175 GCF_018294505.1 Triticum aestivum | reverse complement strand
CATGAAAAATAACAAATGATGTCAGAAAGGATTGCAAAGTGATGATGTGGCTTTGAATGGTGTATTTTGAACATACAAAAAGTCAGGAGTTCAAATAAGTTTGAAAAAATAAAATCCCTTTGTAACAGACGAGTTTCCGTATGAAATCCTGATACTTTGAAAGAGATTGTCCGTTTTGTACACGAAGTGCATCCAGTTTTTGCTGTAACCCTCTCAACTTTCTTGCACATGCTATGTGGATGAAATGATGATACCATGCCAACTTTCAACCTTTTCAGAGTTCATTTGAAATGCTTTTCAATTTTAGGGTCTTATAGCTTAAAATAATTGGTAAATGGATGAAAAATAACAAATGAAGTCAGAAAGGATAGAAAAATGATGATGTGGCTTTGAATGGTGCATTTTGAACACACAAAAAGTCAGGAGTTCAAATAAGTTTTAAAAAAATGAAATCCCTTTGTAACAGACGAGTTTCTGTATGAAATCCTGATACTTTGGAAGAGATTGTCCGTTTTGTACACGAAGTGCATCCATTTTTTGCCGTAACCCTCTCAACTTTCTTGCACATGCTATGTGGATGAAATGATGATACCATGCCAACTTTCAACCTTTTCAGAGTTCGTTCGAAATGCTTTTCAATTTTAGGGTCTTATAGCTCAAAATAACAAGTAAATGCATGAAAAATAACAAATGATGTCAGAAAGGATTGAAAAATTATGATGTGGCTCTGAATGGTGCATTTTCAACACAAAAAAAGTCAGAAGTTCAAATCAGTTTTAGAAAATGAAATCCCTTTGTAACAGAAGAGTTTCCGTATGAAATCCTGATACTTTG
>NW_025228492.1:36068-37791 GCF_018294505.1 Triticum aestivum | reverse complement strand
TTTTTGCCGTAACCCTCTCAACTTTCTTGCACATGCTATGTGGATGAAAGGATGATACCATGCCAAGTTTCAACCTTTTCAGAGTTCATTTGAAATGCTTTTCAATTTTAGGGTCTTATAGCTCAAAATACTTAGTAAATGCATGAAAAATAACAAATGAAGTCAGAAAGGATTGAAAAATGATGATGTGGCTTTGAATGGTGCATTTTGAACACACAAAAAGTCAGGAGTTCAAATAAGTTTAAAAAATGTAATCCCTTTGTAACAGATCAGTTTCCGTATGAAATCCTGATACTTTGAAAGAGATTGTCCATTTTGTACACGAAGTGCATCCAGTTTTTGCCGTAACCCTGTCAACTTTCTTGGACATGCTATGTGGATTAAATGATGATACCATGCCAACTTTCAACCTTTTCAGAGTTCATTTGAAATGCTTTTCAATTTTAGGGTCTTATAGCTCAAAATAATTAGTAAATGCATGAAAAATAACAAATGAAGTCAGAAAGGATTGAAAAATGATGATGTGGCTTTGAATGGTGCATTTTGAACACACAAGAAGTCAGGAGTTCAAATAAGTTTAAAAAATGAAATCCCTTTGTAACAAACGAGTTTCCGTATGAAATCCTGATACTTTGAAAGAGATTGTCCATTTTGTCCATGAAGTGCATCCAGTTTTTGACGTAACCCTCTCAACTTTCTTGCACATGCTATGTGGATGAAATGATGATACCAGGCCAACTTTCAACCTTTTCAGAGTTCGTTTGAAATGCTTTTCAATTTTAGGGTCTTATAGCTCAAAATAATTAGTAAATGCATGAAAAATTACAAATGAAGTCAGAAAGGATTGAAAAATGATGATGTGGCTTTGAATGGTGCATTTTGAACACACAAAAAGTCAGGAGTTCAAATAAGTTTCAAAAAATGAAATCGCTTTGTAACAGATGAGTTTCCTTCTGAAATCCTGATACTTTGAAAGAGATTGTCTGTTTTGTACAAGAAGTGCATCCAGTTTTTGCCGTAACCCTCTCAACTTTCTTGCCCATGCTATGTGGATGAAATGATGATACCACGCCAACTTTCAACCTTTTCAGAGTTCATTTGAAATGCTTTTCAATTTTAGGGTCTTATAGCTCAAAATATTTAGTACATGTATGAAAAATAACAAATGAAGTCAGAAAGGATTGAAAAATGACGATGTGGCTTTGAATGGTGCATTTTGAACACACAAAAAGTCAGGAGTTCAAATAAGTTTAAAAAAATGAAATCCCTTCGTAACAGACGAGTTTCCGTATGAAATCCTGATACTTTGAAAGAGATTGTCAGTTTTGTACACGAAGTGCATGCAGTTTTTGCCGTAACCCTCTCAACTTTCTTGCACATGCTATGTGGATGAAAGGATGATACCATGCCAAGTTTCAACCTTTTCAGAGTTCATTTGAAATGCTTTTCAATTTTAGGGTCTTATAGCTCAAAATACTTAGTAAATGCATGAAAAATAACAAATGAAGTCAGAAAGGATTGAAAAATGATGATGTGGCTTTGAATGGTGCATTTTGAACACACAAAAAGTCAGGAGTTCGAATAAGTTTAAAAAATGTAATCCCTTTGTAACAGATCAGTTTCCGTATGAAATCCTGATACTTTGAAAGAGATTGTCCGTTTTGTACACGAAGTGCATCCAGTTTTTGTCGTAACCCTCTCAACTTTCTTGCACATGCTATGT
>NW_025228492.1:33833-36044 GCF_018294505.1 Triticum aestivum | reverse complement strand
TTTCAATTTTAGGGTCTTATAGCTCAAAATAATAAGTAAATGCATGAAAAATAACAAATGAAGTCAGAAAGGATTGAAAAATGATGATGTGGCTTTGAATGGTGCATTTTCAACACACAAAAAGTCAGGAGTTCAAATAAGTTTTAAAAAACGAAACACCTTTGTAACAGACGAGTTTCCGTATGAAATCCTGATACTTCGAAAGAGATTGTCCGTTTTGTGCACGAAGTGCATCCAGTTTTTGACGTAACCCTCTCAACTTTCTTGCACATGCTATGTGGAAGAAATGATGATACCATGCCAACTTTCAACCTTTTCAGAGTTCATTTGAAATGCTTTTCAATTTTAGGGTCTTATAGCTCAAAATAATTAGTAAATGCATGAAAAATAACAAATGAAGTCAGAAAGGATTAAAAAATGACGATGTGGCTTTGAATGGTGCATTTTGAACACACAAAAAGTCAGGAGTTCAAATAAGTTTTAAAAAATGAAATCCCTTTATAAGAGACGAGTTTCTGTATGAAATCCTGATACTTTGAAAGAGATTGTCCGTTTTGTACACGAAGTGCATCCAGTTTTTGCCGTAACCCTCTCAACTTTCTTGCACATGCTATGTGGATGAAATGATGATACCATGCGAACTTTCAACCTTTTCAGAGTTCGTTTGAAATGCTTTTCAATTTTAGGGTCTTATAGATCAAAATGATTAGTAAATGCATGAAAAATAACAAATGAATTCAGAAAGGTTTGAAAAATGATGATGTGGCTTTGAATGGTGCATTTTGAACACACAAAAAGTCAGGAGTTCAAATAAGTTTTAAAAAATGAAATCCTTTTGTAACAGACGAGTTTTCGTATGAAATCCTGATACTTTGAAAGAGATTGTCCATTTTGTACACGAAGTGCATCCAGTTTTTGCCGTAACCCTCTCAACTTTCTTGCACATGCTATGTGGAAGAAATGATGATACCATGCCAACTTTCAACCTTTTCAGAGTTCATTTGAAATGCTTTTCAATTTTAGGGTCTTATAGCTCAAAATAATTAGTAATTGCATGAAAAATAACAAATGAAGTCAGAAAGGATTGAAAAATGATGATGTGGCTTTGAATGGTGCATTTTGAACACACAAAAAGTCAGGAGTTCAAATAAATTTTAAAAAATGAAATCCCTTTCTAACAGACGAGTTTCCGTATGAAATCGTGATACTTTGAAAGAGATTGTCCGTTTTGTACACGAAGTGCATCCAGTTTTTGCCGTAACCCTCTCAACTTTCTTGCACATGCTATGTGGATGAAACGATGATACCATGCCAACTTTCATCCTTTTCAGAGTTCATTTGAAATGCTTTTCAATTTTAGGGTCTTATAGATCAAAATAATTAGTAAATGCATGAAAAATAACAAATGAAGTCAGAAAGGATTGAAAAGTGATGATGTGGCTTTGAATGGTGTATTTTGAACATACAAAAAGTCAGGAGTTCAAATAAGTTTAAAAAAATAAAATCCCTTTGTAACAGACGAGTTTCCGTATGAAATCCTGATACTTTGAAAGAGATTGTCCGTTTTGTACACGAAGTGCATCCAGTTTTTGCTGTAACCCTCTCAACTTTCTTGCACATGCTATGTGGATGAAATGATGATACCATGCCAACTTTCAACATTTTCAGAGTTCATTTGAAATGCTTTTCAATTTTAGGGTCTTATAGCTAATAAGTAAATGCATGAAAAATAACAAATGAAGTCATAAAGGATTGGAAAATGATGATGTGGCTTAGAATAGTGCATTTTCAACACGAAAAAGTCAGGAGTTCAAATAAGTTTTAAAAATGAAATCCAATTGTAACACATGAGTTTCCGTATGAAATCCTGATACTTTGAAAGAGATTGTCCGTTTTGTACACGAAGTGCATCCAGTTTTTGCCGTAACCCTCTCAACTTTATTGCAAATGCTATGTGGATGAAATGATCATACCATGCCAACTTTCAACCTTTTCAGAGTTCATTTGAAATGCTTTTCAATTTTAGGGTCTTATAGCTCAAAATAATTAGTAAATGGATGAGAAATAACAAATGAAGTCAGAAAGGATTGAAAAATGATGATGTGGCCTTGAATGGTGCATTTTGAACACACAAAAAGTCAGGAGTTCAAATAAGTTTTAAAAAATGAAATCCCTTTGTAACAGATGAGTTTCCGTATGAAATCGTGATAC
>NW_025228492.1:33047-33823 GCF_018294505.1 Triticum aestivum | reverse complement strand
GTGGATGAAATGATGATACCATGCCAACTTTCAACCTTTTCAGAGTTCATTTGAAATGCTTTTCAATTTTAGGGTCTTATAGCTCAAAATAATTAGTAAATGCATGAAAAATAACAAATGAAGTCAGAAAGGATTGAAAAATGATGATGTGGCTTTGAATGGTGCATTTTGAACACACAAAAAGTGAGGAGTTCAAATAAGTTTTAAAAAATGAAATCCCTTTGTAACCGACGAGTTTCCGTCTGAAATCCTGATACTTTGAAAGAGATTGTCCGTTTTGTACACGAAGTGCATCCAGTTTTTGCCGTAACCCTCTCAACTTTCTTGCACATGCTATGTGGATGAAACGATGATACCATGCCAACTTTCAACCTTTTCAGAGTTCATTTGAAATGCTTTTCAATTTTAGTGTCAGATAGCACAAAATAATTAGATAATGCATGAAAAATAACAAGTGAAGTCAGAAAGGATTGAAAAATTATGATGTGGCTTTGAATGGTGCATTTCGAACACACGAAAAGTCAGGAGTTCAAATAAGTTTTAAAAAATGAAATCCCTTTGTAACAGACGAGTTTCCGTATGAAATCCTGATACTTTGAAAGAGATTGTCCGTTTTGTACACGAAGTGCATCCAGTTTTTGCCGTCACCCTCTCAACTTTCATGCACATGCTATGTGGATGAAATGATGATACCAGGCCAACTTTGAACCTTTTCAGAGTTCATTTGAAATGCTTTTCAATTTTAGGGTCTTATAGCTCAAAATAATTAGTAAATG
>NW_025228492.1:28539-29216 GCF_018294505.1 Triticum aestivum | reverse complement strand
AGGATTAAAAAATGATGATGTGGCTTTGAATGGTGCATTTCGAACACACAAAAATTCAGGAGTTCAAATACGTTTGAAAAAATGAAATCCCTTTGTAACAGACGAGTTTCCGTATGAAATCCTGATACTTTGAAAGAGATTGTCCGTTTTGTGCACGAAGTGCATCCAGTTTTTGCCGTAACCCTCTCAACTTTCTTGCACATGCTATGTGGATGAAAGGATGATACCATGCCAACTTTCAACCTTTTCAGAGTTCATTTGAAGTGCTTTTCAATTTTAGGGTCTTATAGCTCAAAATAATTAGTAAATGCATGAAAAATAACAATTGAAGTCAGAAAGGATTGAAAAATGATGTTGTGGCCTTGAATGGTGCATTTTGAACACATAAAAAGTCAGGAGTTCAAATAAGTTTTAAAAAATGAAATCCCTTTGTAACAGATGAGTTTCCGTATGAAATCCTGATACTTTGAAAGACATTGTCCGTTTTGTACACGAAGTGCATCCAGTTTTTGCCGCAACCCTCTCAACTTTCTTGCACATGCTATGTGGATGAAATGATGATACCATGCCAACTTTCAACCTTTTCAGAGTTCATTTGAAATGCTTTTCAATTTTAGGGTCTTATAGCTCAAAATAATTAGTAAATGCATGAATAATAACAAATGAAGTCAGAAAGG
>NW_025228492.1:27270-28458 GCF_018294505.1 Triticum aestivum | reverse complement strand
GGCTTTGAATGGTGCATTTCGAACACACAAAAAGTCAGGAGTTCAAATAAGTTTTAAAAAAGGAAATCCCTTTGTAACAGACGAGTTTCCGTCTGAAATCCAGATACTTTGAAAGAGATTGTCTGTTTTGTACACGAAGTGCATCCAATTTTTGCCGTAACCCTCTCAACTTTCTGGCACATGCTATGTGGATGAAAGGATGATACCATGCCAACTTTCAACCTTTTCAGAATTCATTTGAAATGCTTTTCAATTTTAGGGTCTTATTGCTCAAAATAATTAGTAAATGCATGAAAAATAACAAATGAAGTCAGAAAGGATTGAAAAATGATGATGTAGCTTTGAATGGTGCATTTTGAACACACAAGAAGTCAGGAATTCAAATAAGTTTTAGAAAATGAAATCCCTTTGTAACAGACGAGTTTCCGTATGAAATCCTGATAGTTTGAAAGAGATTGTCTGTTTTGCACACGAAGTGCATCCAGTTTTTGCCGTAACCCTCTCAACTTCCTGGCACATGCTATGTGGATGAAATGATGATACCATGCCAACTTTCAACCTTTTCAGAGTTCATTTGAAATGCTTTTCAATGTTAGGGTCTTATAGCTCAAAATAATTAGATAATGCATGAAAAAATAACAAATGAAGTCAGAAAGGATTGAAAAATGATGATGTGGCTTCGAATGGTGCATTTTGAACACACAAAAAGTCAGGAGTTCAAATTAGTTTAAAAACATGAAATCCCTTTGTAACAGACGAGTTTCTGTATGAAATCCTGATACTTTGAAAGAGATTGTCCGTTTTGTACACGAAGTGCATCCAATTTTTGCCGTAACCATCTCAACTTTCTTGCACATGCTATGTGGATGAAATGATGATACCAGGCCCACTTTCAACCTTTTCAGAGTTCATTTGAAATGCTTTTCAATTTTAGGGTCTTATAGCTAAAAATAATTAGTAAATGCATGAAAAATAACAAATGAAGTAAGAAAGGATTGAAAAATGATGATGTGGCTTTGAATGGTGCATTTTGAACACACAAAAAGTCAGGAGTTCAAATAAGTTTAAAAAAATGAAATCCCTTCGTAACACACGAGTTTCCGTATGAAATCCTGATACTTTGAAAGAGATTGTCCGTTTTGTACACGAAGTGCATGCAGTTTTTGCCGTAACCCTCTCAACTTTCTT
>NW_025228492.1:25194-25878 GCF_018294505.1 Triticum aestivum | reverse complement strand
AATCCGGATACTTTGAAAGAGATTGTCCGTTTTGTACACGAAGTGCATCCAGTTTTTGTCGTAACCCTCTCAACTTTCTTGCACATGCTATGTGGATGAAATGATGATACCTGGCCAACTTTCAACCTTTTCAGAGTTCATTTGAAATGCTTTTCAATTTTAGGGTCTTATAGCTCAAAATAATTTGTAAAAATGCATGAAAAATAACAAATGAAGTCAGAAAGGATTGAAAAATGATGATGTGGCTTTGAATGGTGCATTTTGAACACACAAAAAGTCAGGAGTTCAAATAAGTTTAAAAAATGTAATCCCTTTGTAACAGATCAGTTTCCGTATGAAATCCTGATACTTTGAAAGAGATTGTCCATTTTGTACACGAAGTGCATCCAGTTTTTGCCGTAACCCTGTCAACTTTCCTAGACATGCTATGTGGATTAAATGATGATACCATGCCAACTTTCAACCTTTTCAGAGTTCATTTGAAATGCTTTTCAATTTTAGGGTCTTATAGCTCAAAATAATTAGTAAATGCATGAAAAATAACAAATGAAGTCAGAAAGGATTGAAAAATGATGATGTGGCTTTGAATGGTGCATTTTGAACACACAAGAAGTTAGGAGTTCAAATAAGTTTTAAAAAATGAAATCCCTTTGTAACAAACGAGTTTCCGTATGAAATCCTGAT
>NW_025228492.1:24625-25174 GCF_018294505.1 Triticum aestivum | reverse complement strand
ATGTGGATGAAATGATGATACCATGCCAACTTTCAACCTTTTCAGAGTTCATTTGAAATGCTTTTCAATTTTAGGGTCTTATATCTCAAAATAATTAGTAAATGCATGAAAAACAACAAATGAAGTCTGAAAGGATTGAAAAATGATGATGTGGCTTTGAATGGTGCATTTTGAACACACAAGAAGTCAGGAGTTCAAATAAGTTTTGAAAAATGAAATCCCTTTGTAACAGACGAGTTTCCGTATGAAATCCTGATACTTTGGAAGAGATTGTCCGTTTTGTACACGAAGTGCATCCTGTTTTTGCTATAACCCTCTCAACTTTCTTGCACATGCTATGTGGATGAAATGATGATACCATGCCAACTTTCAACCTTTTCAGAGTTCATTTGAAATGCTTTTCAATTTTAGGGTCTTATAGCAGAAAATAATTAGTAAATGCATGAGAAATAACAAATGAAGTCAGAAAGGATTGAAAAATGATGACGTGGCTTTGAATGGTACATTTTGAACTCACAAAAAGTCAGGAGTTCAAATAAGTTTAAAAAA
>NW_025228492.1:23012-24615 GCF_018294505.1 Triticum aestivum | reverse complement strand
TTGAATGGTGCATTTTGAACACACAAGAAGTCAGGAGTTCAAATAAGTTTTGAAAAATGAAATCCCTTTGTAACAGACGAGTTTCCGTATGAAATCCTGATACTTTGAAAGAGATTGTCCGTTTTGTACACGAAGTGCATCCAGTTTTTGCCGTAACCCTCTCAACTTTCTTGCACATGCAATCTGGATGAAATAATGATACCATGCCAACTTTCAACCTTTTCAGAGTTCATTTGAAATGCTTTTCAATTTTAGGGTCTTATAGCTCAAAATAATTAGTAAATGCATGAAAAATAACAAATGAAGTCAGAAAGGATTGAAAAATGATGATGTGGCTTTGAATGGTGCATTTTGAACACACAAAAATCAGGAGTTCGAATAAGTTTCGAAAAATGAAATCGCTTTGTAACAGATGAGTTTCCTTCTGAAATCCTGATACTTTGAAAGAGATTGTCCGTTTTGTGCAAGAAGTGCATCCAGTTTTTGCCGTAACCTTCTCAAATTTCTTGCACATGCTATGTGGATGAAATGATGATACCATGCCAACTTTCAACCTTTTCAGAGTTCATTTGAAATGCTTTTCAATTTTAGGGTCTTATAGCTCAAAATATTTAGTACATGCATGAAAAATAACAAATGAAGTCAGAAAGGATTGAAAAATGACGATGTGGCTTTGAATGGTGCATTTTGAACACACAAAAAGTCAGGAGTTCAAATAAGTTTAAAAAATGTAATCCCTTTGTAACAGATCAGTTTCCGTATGAAATCCTGATACTTTGAAAGTGATTGTCCGTTTTGTACACGAAGTGCATCCAGTTTTTGTCGTAACCCTCTCAACTTTCTTGCACATGCTATGTGGATGAAATGATGATACCTGGCCAACTTTCAACCTTTTCAGAGTTCATTTGAAATGCTTTTCAATTTTAGGGTCTTATAGCTCAAAATAATTAGTAAATGCATCAAAAATAACAAATGAAGTCAGAAAGGATTGATAAATGATGATGTGGCTTTGAATGGTGCATTTTGAACACACAAAAAGTCAGGAGTTCAAATAAGTTTCAAAAAATGAATTTGCTTTGTAACAGATGAGTTTCCTTCTGAAATCCTGATACTTTGAAAGAGATTGTCCGTTTTGTACAAGAAGTGCATCCAGTTTTTGCCGTAACCCTCTCAACTTTCTTGCACATGCTATGTGGATGAAATGATGATACCACGCCAACTTTCAAAATTTTCAGAGTTCATTTGAAATGCTTTTCAATTTTAGGGTCTTATAGCTCAAAATATTTGGTACATGCATGAAAAATAACAAATGAAGTCAGAAAGGATTGAAAAATGACGATGTGGCTTTGAATGGTGCATTTTGAACACACAAAAAGTCAGGAGTTCAAATAAGTTTAAAAAAATGAAATCCCTTCGTAACAGACGAGTTTCCGTATGAAATCCTGATACTTTGAAAGAGATTGTCCGTTTTGTACACGAAGTGCATGCAGTTTTTGTTGTAACCCTCTCAACTTTCTTGCACATGCTATGTGGATGAAAGGATGATACCATGCCAAGTTTCAACCTTTTCAGAGTTCATTTGAAATGCTTTTCAATTTTAGGG
>NW_025228492.1:21805-23002 GCF_018294505.1 Triticum aestivum | reverse complement strand
GATGTGGCTTTGAATGGTGCATTTTGAACACACAAAAAGTCAGGAGTTCAAATAAGTTTAAAAAAATGAAATCCCTTCGTAACAGACGAGTTTCCGTATGAAATCCTGATACTTTGAAAGAGATTGTCCGTTTTGTACACGAAGTGCATGCAGTTTTTGCCGTAACCCTCTCAACTTTCTTGCACATGCTATGTGGATGAAAGGATGATACCATGCCAACTTTCAACCTTTTCAGAGTTCATTTGAAATGCTTTTCAATTTTAGGGTCTTATAGCTCAAAATACTTAGTAAATGCATGAAAAATAACAAATGAAGTCAGAAAGGATTGAAAAATGATGATGTGGCTTTGAATGGTGCATTTTGTACACACAAAAAGTCAGGAGTTCGAATAAGTTTAAAAAATGTAATCCCTTTGTAACAGATCAGTTTCCGTATGAAATCCTGATACTTTGAAAGAGATTGTCCGTTTTGTACACGAAGTGCATCCAGTTTTTGTCATAACCCTCTCAACTTTCTTGCACATGCTATGTGGATGAAATGATGATACCTGGCCAACTTTCAACCTTTTCAGAGTTCATTTGAAATGCTTTTCAATTTTAGGGTCTTATAGCTCAAAATAATTAGTAAATGCATGAAAAATAACAAATGAAGTCAGAAAGGATTGAAAAATGATGATGTGGCTTTGAATGGTGCATTTTGAACACACAAGAAGTCAGGAATTCAAATAAGTTTTAGAAAATGAAATCCCTTTCTAACAGACGAGTTTCCGTATGAAATCCTGATAGTTTGAAAGAGATTGTCTGTTTTGCACACGAAGTGCATCCAGTTTTTGCCGTAACCCTCTCAACTTCCTGGCACATGCTATGTGGATGAAATGATGATACCATGCCAACTTTCAACCTTTTCAGAGTTCATTTGAAATGCTTTTCAATGTTAGGGTCTTATAGCTCAAAATAATTAGATAATGCATGAAAAATAAAAAATGAAGTCAGAAAGGATTGAAAAATGATGATGTGGCTTCGAATGGTGCATTTTGAACACACAAAAAGTCAGGAGTTCAAATTAGTTTTAAAAAATGAAATCCCTTTGTAACAGACGAGTTTCTGTATGAAATCCTGATACTTTGAAAGAGATTGTCCGTTTTGTACACGAAGTGCATCCAGTTTTTGCCGTAACCATCTCAACTTTCTTGCACAT
>NW_025228492.1:21363-21795 GCF_018294505.1 Triticum aestivum | reverse complement strand
CATGAAAAATAACAAATGAAGTCAGAAAGGATTGAAAAATGACGATGTGGCTTTGAATGGTGCATTTTGAACACACAAAAAGTCAGGAGTTCAAATAAGTTTAAAAAATGAAATCCCTTCGTAACAGACGAGTTTCCGTATGAAATCCTGATACTTTGAAAGAGATTGTCCGTTTTGTACACGAAGTGCATGCAGTTTTTGCCGTAACCCTCTCAACTTTCTTGCACATGCTATGTGGATGAAAGGATGATACCATGCCAAGTTTCAACCTTTTCAGAGTTCATTTGAAATGCTTTTCAATTTTAGGGTCTTATAGCTCAAAATACTTAGTAAATGCATGAAAAATAACAAATGAAGTCAGAAAGGATTGAAAAATGATGATGTGGCTTTGAATGGTGCATTTTGAACACACAAAAAGTCAGGAGTTCTAAT
>NW_025228492.1:20502-21353 GCF_018294505.1 Triticum aestivum | reverse complement strand
TTCGTAACAGACGAGTTTCCGTATGAAATCCTGATACTTTGAAAGAGATTGTCCGTTTTGTACACGAAGTGCATGCAGTTTTTGTTGTAACCCTCTCAACTTTCTTGCACATGCTATGTGGATGAAAGGATGATACCATGCCAAGTTTCAACCTTTTCAGAGTTCATTTGAAATGCTTTTCAATTTTAGGGTCTTATAGCTCAAAATACTTAGTAAATGCATGAAAAATAACAAATGAAGTCAGAAAGGATTGAGAAATGATGATGTGGCTTTGAATGGTGCATTTTGAACACACAAAAAGTCAGGAGTTCAAATAAGTTTAAAAAATGTAATCCCTTTGTAACAGATCAGTTTCCGTATGAAATCCTGATACTTTGAAAGAGATTGTCCGTTTTGTACACGAAGTGCATGCAGTTTTTGCCGTAACCCTCTCAACTTTCTTGCACATGCTATGTGGATGAAATGATGATACCAGGCCAACTTTCAACCTTTTCAGAGTTCATTTGAAATGCTTTTCAATTTTAGGGTCTTATAGCTCAAAATAATTAGTAAATGCATGAAAAATAACAAATGAAGTCCGAAAGGATTGAAAAATGATGATGTGGCTTTGAATGGTTTTTTGAACACACAAGAAGTCAGGAGTTCAAATAAGTTTTAAAAAATGAAATCCCTTTGTAACAGACGAGTTTCCGTATGAAATCCTGATACTTTGAAAGAGATTGTCCATTTTGTACACGAAGTGCATCCAGTTTTTGATGTAACCCTCTCAAGTTTCTTGCACATGCTATGTGGATGAAATGATGATACCAGGCCAACTTTCAACCTTTTCAGAGTTCGTTTGAAATGCTTTT
>NW_025228492.1:18659-20250 GCF_018294505.1 Triticum aestivum | reverse complement strand
AGGATTGAAAAATGATGATGTGGCTTTGAATGGTGCATTTTGAACACACAAGAAGTCAGGAGTTCAAATAAGTTTTAAAAAATGAAATCCCTTTGTAACAGACGAGTTTCCGTATGAAATCCTGATACTTTGAAAGAGATTGTCCGTTTTGTACACGAAGTGCATCTAGTTTTTGCCGTAACCCTCTCAACTTTCTTGCACATGCTATGTGGATGAAATAATGATACCATGCCAACTTTCAACCTTTTCAGAGTTCATTTGAAATGCTTTTCAATTTTAGGGTCTTATAGCTCAAAATAATTAGTAAATGCATGAAAAAGAACAAATGAAGTCAGAAAGGATTGAAAAATGATGATGTGGCTTTGAATGGTGCATTTTGAACACACACAAAAATCAGGAGTTCGAATAAGTTTCAAAAAATGAAATCGTTTTGTAACAGATGAGTTTCCTTCTGAAATCCTGATACTTTGAAAGAGATTGTCCGTTTTGTACAAGAAGTGCATCCAGTTTTTGCCGTAACCCTCTCAACTTTCTTGCACATGCTATGTGGATGAAATGATGATACCATGCCAACTTTCAACCTTATCAGAGTTCATTTGAAATGCTTTTCAATTTTAGGGTCTTATAGCTCAAAATATTTAGTACATGCATGAAAAATAACAAATGAAGTCAGAAAGGATTGAAAAATGACGATGTGGCTTTGAATGGTGCATTTTGAACACACAAAAAGTCAGGAGTTCAAATAAGTTTAAAAAAATGAAATCCGTTCGTAACAGACGAGTTTCCGTATGAAATCCTGATACCTTGAAAGAGATTGTCCATTTTGTACACGAAGTGCATGCAGTTTTTGCCGTAACCCTCTCAACTTTCTTGCACATGCTATGTGGATGAAAGGATGATACCATGCCAAGTTTCAACCTTTTCAGAGTTCATTTGAAATGCTTTTCAATTTTAGGGTCTTATAGCTCAAAATACTTAGTAAATGCATGAAAAATAACAAATGAAGTCAGAAAGGATTGAAAAATGATGATGTGGCTTTGAATGGTGCATTTTGAACACACAAAAAGTCAGGAGTTCAAATAAGTTTAAAAAATGTAATCCCTTTGTAACAGATCAGTTTCCGTATGAAATCCTGATATTTTGAAAGAGATTGTCCGTTTTGTACACGAAGTGCATCCAGTTTTTGTCGTAACCCTCTCAACTTTCTTGCACATGCTATGTGGATGAAATGATGATACCTGGCCAACTTTCAACCTTTTCAGAGTTCATTTGAAATGCTTTTCAACTTTAGGGTCTTATAGCTCAAAATAATTAGTAAATGCATGAAAAATAACAAATGAAGTCAGAAAGGATTGAGAAATGGTGATGTGGCTTTGAATGGTGCATTTTGAACACACAAAAAGTCAGGAGTTCAAATAAGTTTAAAAAAAATGAAATCCCTTCGTAACAGACGAGTTTCCGTATGAAATCCTGATACTTTGAAAGAGATTGTCCGTTTTGTACACGAAGTGCATCCAGTTTTTGCCGTAACCCTCTCAAGTTTCTTGCACATGCTATGTGGATGAAAGGATGATACCATGCCAACTTTCAA
>NW_025228492.1:15651-18649 GCF_018294505.1 Triticum aestivum | reverse complement strand
AAAATAACAAATGAAGTCAGAAAGGATTGAAAAATGATGATGTGGATTTGCATTGTGCATTTTGAACACACAAAAAGTTAGGAGTTCAAATAAGTTCTAAAAAATGAAATCCCTTTGTAACAGACGAGTTTCCGTATGAAATACTGATACTTTGAAAGAGATTGACCGTTTTGTACACGAAGTGCATCCAGTTTTTGCCGTAACCCTCTCAACTTTCTTGCACATGCTATGTGGATGAAATGATGATACCATGCCAACTTTCAAGCTTTTCAGAGTTCATTTGAAATGCTTTTCAATTTTAGGGTCTTATAGCTCAAAATAATTAGTAAATGCATGAAAAATAACAAATGAAGTCAGAAAGGATTGAAAAATGATGATGTGGCTTTGAATGGTGTATTTTGCACACACAAAAAGTCAGGAATTCAAATAACTTTTAAAAAACGAAATACCTTTGTAACAGACGAGTTTGCGGATGAAATCCTGATACTTTGAAAGAGATTGTCCGTTTTGTACACGAAGTGCATCCAGTTTTTGCCGTAACCCTCTCAACTTTCTTGCACATGCTATGTGTATGAAATGATGATACCATGCCAACTCTCAGCCTTTTCAGAGTTCATTTGAAATGCTTTTCAATTTTAGGGTCTTATAGCTCAAAATAATTAGTAAATGCATGAAAAATAACAAATGAAGTCAGAAAGGATTGAAAAATGGTGATGTGGATTTGAATGGTGCATTTTGAACACACAAAAAGTGAGGAGTTCTAATAAGTTTAGAAAAATGAAATCGCTTTGTAACAGACGAGTTTCCGTATGAAATCCTGATACTTTCAAAGAGATTGTCCGTTTTATACACGAAGTGCATCCAGTTTTTGCCGTAACCCTCTCAACTTTCTTGCACATGCTATCTGGATGAAATGATGATACCATGCCAACTTTCAACCTTTTCAGAGTTCATTTGAAATGCTTTTCAATTTTAGGGTCTTATAGCTCAAAATAATTAGCAAATGCATGAAAAATAACAAATGAAGTCAGAAAGGATTGAAAAATGATGATGTGGCTTTGAATGGTGCATTTTGAACACACAAAAAGTCAGGAGTTCAAATAAGTTTTAAAAAATGAAATCCCTTTGTAACAGAGGAGTTTCCGTCTGAAATCCTGATACTTTGAAAGAGATTGTCCGTTTTGTACACGAAGTGCATCCAGTTTTTGCCGTAACCCTCTCAACTTTCTTGCACATGCTATGTGGATGAAAGGATGATACCATGCCAAGTTTCAACCTTTTCAGAGTTCATTTGAAATGCTTTTCAATTTTAGGGTCTTATAGCTCAAAATAATTAGTAAATGCATGAAAAATAACAAATGAAGTCAGAAAGGATTGAAAAATGATGATGTGGCTTTGAATGGTGCATTTTGAACACACAAGAAGTCAGGAGTTCAAATAAGTTTTAAAAAATGTAATCCCTTTGTAACAGACGAGTTTCCGTATGAAATCCTGATACTTTGAAAGAGATTGTCCATTTTGTACACGAAGTGCATCCAGTTTTTGATGTAACCCTCTCAAGTTTCTTGCACATGCTATGTGGATGAAATGATGATACCAGGCCAACTTTCAACCTTTTCAGAGTTCGTTTGAAATGCTTTTCAATTTTAGGGTCTTATAGCTCAAAATAATTAGTAAATGCATGAAAAATTACAAATGAAGTCAGAGAGGATTGAAAAATGATGATGTGGCTTTGAATGGTGCATTTTGAACACACAAGAAGTCAGGAGTTCAAATAAGTTTTAAAAAATGAAATCCCTTTGTAACAGACGAGTTTCCGTATGAAATCCTGATACTTTGAAAGAGATTGTCCGTTTTGTACACGAAGTGTATCCAGTTTTTGCCGTAACCCTCTCAACTTTCTTCCACATGCTATCTGGATGAAGTGATGATACCATGCCAACTTTCAACCTTTTCAGAGTTCATTTGAAATGCTTTTCAATTTTAGGGTCTTATAGCTCAAAATAATTAGTAAATGCATGAAAAATAACAAATGAAGTCAGAAAGGATTGAAAAATGATGATGTGGCTTTGAATGGTGCATTTTGAACACACACAAAAAATTAGGAGTTCGAATAAGTTTTAAAAAATGTAATCCCTTTGTAACAGATGAGTTTCCTTCTGAAATCCTGATACTTTGAAAGAGATTGTCCGTTCTGTACAAGAAGTGCATCCAGTTTTTGCCGTAACCCTCTCAACTTTCTTGCACATGCTATGTGGATGAAATGATGATACCATGCCAACTTTCAACCTTTTCAGAGTTCATTTGAAATGCTTTTTCAATTTTAGGGTCTTATAGCTCAAAATATTTAGTACATGCATGAAAAATAACAAATGAAGTCAGAAAGGATTGAAAAATGACGATGTGGCTTTGAATGGTGCATTTTGAACACACAAAAAGTCAGGAGTTCAAATAAGTTTAAAAAAATGAAATCCCTTCGTAACAGACGAGTTTCCGTATGAAATCCTGATACTTTGAAAGAGATTGTCCGTTTTGTACACGAAGTGCATGCAGTTTTTGCCGTAACCCTCTCAACTTTCTTGCACATGCTATGTGGATGAAAGGATGATACCATGCCAAGTTTCAACCTTTTCAGAGTTCATTTGAAATGCTTTTCAATTTTAGGGTCTTATAGCTCAAAATACTTAGTAAATGCATGAAAATAACAAATGAAGTCAGAAAGGATTGAAAAATGATGATGTGGCTTTGAATGGTGCATTTTGAACACACAAAAAGTCAGGAGTTCTAATAAGTTTAGAAAAATGAAATCCCTTTGTAACAGATCAGTTTCCGTATGAAATCCTGATACTTTGAAAGAGATTGTCCGTTTTGTACACGAAGTGCATCCAGTTTTTGTCGTAACCCTCTCAACTTTCTTGCACATGCTATGTGGATGAAATGATGATACCTGGCCAACTTTCAACCTTTTTAGAGTTCATTTGAAATGCTTTTCAATTTT
>NW_025228492.1:12185-15328 GCF_018294505.1 Triticum aestivum | reverse complement strand
CATGAAAAATAACAAATGAAGTCAGAAAGGATTGAAAAATGACGATGTGGCTTTGAATGGTGCATTTTGAACACACAAAAAGTCAGGAGTTCAAATAAGTTTAAAAAATGAAATCCCTTCGTAACAGACGAGTTTCCGTATGAAATCCTGATACTTTGAAAGAGATTGTCCGTTTTGTACACGAAGTGCATGCAGTTTTTGCCGTAACCCTCTCAACTTTCTTGCACATGCTATGTGGATGAAAGGATGATACCATGCCAAGTTTCAACCTTTTCAGAGTTCATTTGAAATGCTTTTCAATTTTAGGGTCTTATAGCTCAAAATACTTAGTAAATGCATGAAAAATAACAAATGAAGTCAGAAAGGATTGAAAAATGATGATGTGGCTTTGAATGGTGCATTTTGAACACACAAAAAGTCAGGAGTTCTAATAAGGTTAGAAAAATGAAATCCCTTTGTAACAGATCAGTTTCCGTATGAAATCCTGATACTTTGAAAGAGATTGTCCGTTTTGTACACGAAGAGCATCCAGTTTTTGTCGTAACCCTCTCAACTTTCTTGCACATGCTATGTGGATGAAATGATGATACCTGGCCAACTTTCAACCTTTTTAGAGTTCATTTGAAATGCTTTTCAACTTTAGGGTCTTATAGCTCAAAATAATTAGTAAATGCATGAAAATTAACAAATGAAGACAGAAAGGATTGAAAAATGATGATGTGGCTTTGAATGGTGCATTTTGAACACACAAGAAGTCAGGAGTTCAAATAAGTTTTAAAAAATGAAATCCCTTTGTAACAGACGAGTTTCCCTCTGAAATCCTGATACTTTGAAAGAGATTGTCCGTTTTGTACAAGAAGTGCGTCCAGTTTTTGCCGTAACCCTCTCAACTTTCTTGCACATGCTATGTGGATGAAGTGATGATACCATGCCCACTTTCAACCTTTTCAGAGTTCATTTGAAATGCTTTTCAATTTTAGGGTCTTATAGCTCAAAATATTAGTACATGCATGAAAAATAACAAATGAAGTCAGAAAGGATTGAAAAATGACGATGTGGCTTTGAATGGTGCATTTTGAACACACAAAAAGTCAGGAGTTCAAATAAGTTTAAAAAATGAAATCCCTTCGTAACAGACGAGTTTCCGTATGAAATCCTGATACTTTGAAAGAGATTGTCCGTTTTGTACACGAAGTGCATGCAGTTTTTGCCGTAACCCTCTCAACTTTCTTGCACATGCTATGTGGATGAAAGGATGATACCATGCCAAGTTTCAACCTTTTCAGAGTTCATTTGAAATGCTTTTCAATTTTAGGGTCTTATAGCTCAAAATACTTAGTAAATGCATGAAAAATAACAAATGAAGTCAGAAAGGATTGAAAAATGATGATGTGGCTTTGAATGGTGCATTTTGAACACACAAAAAGTCAGGAGTTCTAATGAGGTTAGAAAAATGAAATCCCTTTGTAACAGATCAGTTTCCGTATGAAATCCTGATACTTTGAAAGAGATTTTCCGTTTTGTACACGAAGTGCATCCAGTTTTTGTCGTAACCCTCTCAACTTTCTTGCACATGCTATGTGGATGAAATGATGATACCTGGCCAACTTTCAACCTTTTTAGAGTTCATTTGAAATGCTTTTCAACTTTAGGGTCTTATAGCTCAAAATAATTAGTAAATGCATGAAAAATAACAAATGAAGTCAGAAAGGATTGAAAAATGATGATGTGGCTTTGAATGGTGCATTTTGAACACACAAGAAGTCAGGAGTTCAAATAAGTTTTAAAAAATGAAATCCCTTTGTAACAGACGAGTTTCCCTCTGAAATCCTGATACTTTGAAAGAGATTGTCCGTTTGTACAAGAAGTGCATCCAGTTTTTGCCGTAACCCTCTCAACTTTCTTGCACATGCTATGTGGATGAAGTGATGATACCATGCCCACTTTCAACCTTTTCAGAGTTCATTTGAAATGCTTTTCAATTTTAGGGTCTTATAGCTCAAAATATTAGTACATGCATGAAAAATAACAAATGAAGTCAGAAACGATTGAAAAATGACGATGTGGCTTTGAATGGTGCATTTTGAACACACAAAAAGTCAGGAGTTCAAATAAGTTTAAAAAAATGAAATCCCTTCGTAACAGACGAGTTTCCGTATGAAATCCTGATACTTTGAAAGAGATTGTCCGTTTTGTACACGAAGTGCATGCAGTTTTTGCCGTAACCCTCTCAACTTTCTTGCACATCCTATGTGGATGAAAGGATGATACCATGCCAAGTTTCAACCTTTTCAGAGTTCATTTGAAATGCTTTTCAATTTTAGGGTCTTATAGCTCAAAATACTTAGTAAATGCATGAAAAATAACAAATGAAGTCAGAAAGGATTGAAAAATGATGTTGTGGCTTTGAATGGTGCATTTTGAACACACAAAAAGTCAGGAGTTCAAATAAGTTTAAAAAATGTAATCCCTTTGTAACAGATCAGTTTTCGTATGAAATCCTGATACTTTGAAAGTGATTGTCCGTTTTGTACACGAAGTTCATCCAGTTTTTGTCGTAACTCTCTCAACTTTCTTGCACATGCTATGTGGATGAAATGATGATACCTGGCCAACTTTCAACCTTTTCAGAGTTCATTTGAAATGCTTTTCAACTTTAGGGTCTTATAGCTCAAAATAATTAGTAAATGCATGAAAAATAACAAATGAAGTCAGAAAGGACTGAGAAATGATGATGTGGCTTTGAATGGTGCATTTTGAACACACAAAAAGTCAGGAGTTCAAATAAGTTTAAAAAAATGAAATCCCTTCGTAACAGACGAGTTTCCGTATGAAATCCTGATACTTTGAAAGAGATTGTCCATTTTGTACACGAAGTGCATGCAGTTTTTGCCGTAACCCTCTCAACTTTCTTGCACATGCTATGTGGATGAAAGGATGATACCATACCAAGTTTCAACCTTTTCAGAGTTCATTTGAAATGCTTTTCAATTTTAGGGTCTTATAGCTCAAAATACTTAGTAAATGCATGAAAAATAACAAATGAAGTCAGAAAGGATTGAGAAATGATGATGTGGCTTTGAATGGTGCATTTTGAACACACAAAAAGTCATGAGTTCAAATAAGTTTAAAAAATGTAATCC
>NW_025228492.1:8410-9280 GCF_018294505.1 Triticum aestivum | reverse complement strand
TCTGGATGAAGTGATGATGCCATGCCAACTTTCAACCTTTTCAGAGTTCATTTGAAATGCTTTTCAATTTTAGGGTCTTGTAGCTCAAAATAATTAGTAAATGCATGAAAAATAACAAATGAAGTCAGAAAGGATTGAAAAATGATGATGTGGCTTTGAATGGTGCATTTTGAACACACAAAAAAATCAGGAGTTCGAATAAGTTTCAAAAAATGAAATCGCTTTGTAACAGATGAGTTTCCTTCTGAAATCCTGATACTTTGAAAGAGATTGTCCGTTTTGTACAAGAAGTGCATCCAGTTTTTGCCGTAACCCTCTCAACTTTCTTGCACATGCTATGTGGATGAAATGATGATACCATGCCAACTTTCAACCTTTTCAGAGTTCATTTGAAATGCTTTTCAATTTTAGGGTCTTATAGCTAAAAATATTTAGTATATGCATGAAAAATAACAAATGAAGTCAGAAAGGATTGAAAAATGACGATGTGGCTTTGAATGGTGCATTTTGAACACACAAAAAGTCAGGAGTTCAAATAAGTTTAAAAAAATGAAATCCCTTTGTAACAGACGAGTTTCCGTATGAAATCCTGATACTTTGAAAGAGATTGTCCGTTTTGTACACGAAGTGCATGCAGTTTTTGCCGTAACCCTCTCAACTTTCTTGCACATGCTATGTGGATGAAAGGATGATACCATGCCAAGTTTCAACCTTTTCAGAGTTCATTTGAAATGCTTTTCAATTTTAGGGTCTTATAGCTCAAAATACTTAGTAAATGCATGAAAAATAACAAATGAAGTCAGAAAGGATTGAAAAATGATGATGTGGCTTTGAATGGTGCATTTTGAACACACAAAAAGTCAGGAGTTC
>NW_025228492.1:7648-8397 GCF_018294505.1 Triticum aestivum | reverse complement strand
TCCCTTTGTAACAGACGAGTTTCCCTCTGAAATCCTGATACTTTGAAAGAGATTGTCCGTTTTGTACACGAAGTGCATCCAGTTTTTGTCGTAAGCCTCTGAACTTTCTTGCACATGCTATGTGGATGAAATGATGATACCTGGCCAACTTTCAACCTTTTTAGAGTTCACTTGAAATGCTTTTCAATTTTAGGGTCTTATAGCTCAAAATAATTAGTAAATGCATGAAAAATAACAAATGAAGTCAGAAAGGATTGAAAAATGACGATGTGGCTTTGAATGGTGCATTTTGAACACACAAAAAGTCAGGAGTTCAAATAAGTTTAAAAAATGAAATCCCTTCGTAACAGACGAGTTTCCGTATGAAATCCTGATACTTTGAAAGAGATTGTCCGTTTTGTACACGAAGTGCATCCAGTTTTTGCCCTAACCCTCTAAAGTTTCTTGCACATGCTATGTGGATGAAAGGATGATACCATGCCAACTTTCAACCTTTTCAGAGTTCATTTGAAATGCTTTTCAATTTTAGGGTCTTATAGCTCAAAATAATTAGTAAATGCATGAAAAATAACAAATGAAGTCAGAAAGGATTGAAAAATGATGATGTGGCTTTGAATGGTGCATTTTGAACACACAAAAAGTCAGGAGTTCAAATAAGTTTTAAAAAATGAAATCCCTTTGTAACAGACGAGTTTCCGTATGAAATCCTGATACTTTGAAAGAGATTGTCCGTTTTGTACACGAAGTGC
>NW_025228492.1:6544-7638 GCF_018294505.1 Triticum aestivum | reverse complement strand
AGGAGTTCAAATAAGTTTTAAAAAATGAAATCCCTTTGTAACAGACGAGTTTCCGTCTGAAATCCTGATACTTTGAAAGAGATTGTCCGTTTTGTACACGAAGTGCATCCAGTTTTTGCCGTAACCCTATCAACTTTTTTGCACATGCTATGTGGATGAAAGGATGATACCATGCCAACTTTCAACCTTTTCAGAGTTCATTTGAAATGCTTTTCAATATTAGTGTCTGATAGCTCAAAATAATTAGATAATGCAAGAAAAATAACAAGTGAAGTCAGAAAGGATTGAAAAATTATGATGTGGCTTTGAATGGTGCATTTCGAACACACAAAAAGTCAGGAGTTCAAATAAGTTTTAAAGAATGAAATGCCTTTGTAACAGACGAGTTTCCGTCTGAAATCCTGATACTTTGAAAGAGATTGTCCGTTTTGTACACGAAGTGCATCCAGTTTTTGCCGTAACCCTCTCAACTTTCTTGCACATGCTATGTGGATGAAATGATGATACCATGCCAACTTTCATCCTTTTCAGAGTTCATTTGAAATGCTTTTCAATTTTAGGGTCTTATAGCTAAAAATAATTAGTAAATGCATGAAAAATAACAAATGAAGTCAGAAAGGATTGAAAAATGATGATGTAGCTTTGAATGGTGCATTTTGAACAGACAAGAAGTCAGGAGTTCAAATAAGTTTTAAAAAATGTAATCCCTTTGTAACAGACGAGTTTCCGTATGAAATCCTGATACTTTGAAAGAGATTGTCCGTTTTGTACACGAAGTGCATCCAGTTTTTGCTGTAACCCTCTCAACTTTCTTGCACATGCTATGTGGATGAAATGATGATACCATGCCAAGTTTCAACCTTTTCAGAGTTCATTTGAAATGCTTTTCAATTTTAGGGTCTTATAGCTCAAAATAATTAGTAAATGCATGAAAAATAACAAATGAAGCCAGAAAGGATTGAAAAATGATGATGTGGCTTTGAATGGTGCATTTCGAACACACAAAAAGTCAGGAGTTCAAATAAGTTTTAAAAAATGAAATCCCTTTGTAACAGACGAGTTTCCGTCTGAAATCCGGATACTTTGAAATAGAT
>NW_025228492.1:5742-6534 GCF_018294505.1 Triticum aestivum | reverse complement strand
ACAAATGAAGTGAGAAAGGATTGAAAAATGATGATGTGGCTTTGAATGGTGCATTTTGAACACACAAGAAGTCAGGAGTTCAAATGAGTTTTAAAAAATGAAATCCCTTTGTAACAGACGAGTTTCCGTATGAAATCCTGATACTTTGAAAGAGATTGTCCGTTTTGTACACGAAGTGCATCCAGTTTTTGCCGTAACCCTGTCAACTTTCTTGGACATGCTATGTGGATTAAATGATGATACCATGCCAACTTTCAACCTTTTCAGAGTTCATTTGAAATGCTTTTCAATTTTAGGGTCTTATAGCTCAAAATAATTAGTAAATGCATGAAAAATAACAAATGAAGTCAGAAAGGATTGAAAAATGATGATGTGGCTTTGAATGGTGCATTTCGAACACACAAAAAGTCAGGAGTTCAAATAAGTTTTAAAAAAATGAAATCCCTTTGTAACAGACGAGTTTGCGTATGAAATCCTGATACTTTGAAAGAGATTGTCCGTTTTGTACACGAAGTGTATCCAAATTTTGCCGTAACCCTCTCAACTTTCATGCACATGCGATGTGGATGAAAGGATGATACCATGCCAACTTTCAACCTTTTCAGAGTTCATTTGAAATACTTTTCAATTTTAGGGTCTTATAGCTCAAAATAATTAGATAATGCATGAAAAATAACAAATGAAGTCAGAAAGGATTGAAAAATGATGATGTGGCTTTGAATGGTGCATTTTGAACACACAAAAAGTCAGGAGTTTAAATAAGTTTTAAAAAATGTAATCCCTTTGTAACAG
>NW_025228492.1:4330-5330 GCF_018294505.1 Triticum aestivum | reverse complement strand
AAAAATGAAATCCCTTTGTAACAGACGAGTTTGCGTATGAAATCCTGATACTTTGAAAGAGATTGTCCGTTTTGTACACGAAGTGCATCCAAATTTTGCCGTAACCCTCTCAACTTTCATGCACATGCTATGTGGATGAAAGGATGATACCATGCCAACTTTCAACCTTTTCACAGTTCATTTGAAATGCTTTTCAATTTTAGGGTCTTATAGCGCAAAATAATTAGTAAATGCATGAAAAATAACAAATGAAGTCAGAAAGGATTGAAAAATGTTGATGTGGCTTTGAATGGTGCATTCTGAACACACAAAAAGTCAGGAGTTCAAATAAGTTTTAAAAAATGAAATCCCTTTGTAACAGACGAGTTTCCGTATGAAATCCTGATACTTTGAAAGAGATTGTCCGTTTTGTACACGAAGTGCATCCAGTTTTTGCCGTAACCCTCTCAACTTTCTTGCACATGCTATGTGGATGAAATGATGATACCATGCCAACTTTCAACCTTTTCAGAGTTCATTTGAAATGCTTTTCAATTTTAGGGTCTTATAGCTCAAAATAATTAGTAAATGCATGAATAATAACAAATGAAGTAACAAAGGATTGAAAAATGATGATGTGGCTTTGAATTGTGCATTTCGAACACACAAAAAGTCAGGAGTTCAAATAGGTTTTAAAAAATGAAATCCCTTTGTAACAGACGAGTTTGCGTATGAAATCCTGATACTTTGAAAGAGATTGTCCGTTTTGTACACGAAGTGCATCCAGTTTTTGCCGTAACCCTCTCAACTTTCTTACACATGCTATGTGGATGAAATGATGATACCAGGCCAACTTTCAACTTTTTCAGTTCATTTGAAATGCTTTTCAATTTTAGGGTCTTATAGCTCAAAGTAATTAGTAAATGCATGAAAAATAACAAATGAAGTCAGAAAGGATTGAAAAATGATGATGTAGCTTTGAATGGTGCATTTTGAACACACAAGAAGTCAGGAGTTCAAA
>NW_025228492.1:3025-4320 GCF_018294505.1 Triticum aestivum | reverse complement strand
AAATGATGATACCATGCCAACTTTCAACCTTTTCAGAGTTCATTTGAAATGCTTTTCAATGTTAGGGTCTTATAGCTCAAAATAATTAGATAATGCATGAAAAATAACAAATGAAGTCAGAAAGGATTGAAAAATGATGACGTGGCTTTGAATGGTGCATTTTGAACACACAAAAAGTCAGGAGTTCAAATAAGTTTTAAAAAATGAAATCCCTTTGTAACAGACGAGTTTCCGTATGAAATCCTGATACTTTGAAAGAGATTGTCCATTTTGTACACGAAGTGCATCCAGTTTTTGCCGTAACCCTCTCAACTTTCTTGCACCTTCTATGTGGATTAAATGATGATACCATGCCAACTTTCAACCTTTTCAGAGTTCATTTGAAATGCTTTTCAATTTTAGGGTCTTATAGCTCAAAATAATTAGTAAATGCATGAAAAATAACAAATGAAGTCAGAAAGGATTGAAAAATGATGATGTGGCTTTGAATGGTGCATTTCGAACACACAAAAAGTCAGGAGTTCAAATAAGTTTTAAAAAATGAAATCCCTTTGTAACAGACGAGTTTGCGTATGAAATCCTAATACTTTGAAAGAGATTGTCCGTTTTGTACACAAAGTGCATCCAAATTTTGCCGTAACCCTCTCAACTTTCTTGCACATGCTATGTGGATGAAAGGATGATACCATGCCAACTTTCAACCTTTTCAGAGTTCATTTGAAATGCTTTTCAATTTTTTAGGGTCTTATAGCTCAAAATAATTAGTAAATGCATGAAAAATAACAAATGAAGTCAGAAAGGATTGAAAAATGATGATGTGGCTTTGAATGGTGCATTTTGAACACACAAAAAGTCAGGAGTTCAAATAAGTTTTAAAAAATGAAATCCCTTTGTAACAGACGAGTTTCCGTATGAAATCCTGATACTTTGAAAGAGATTGTCCGTTTTGCACACGAAGTGCATCCAGTTTTTGCCGTAACCCTCTCAACTTCCTTGCACATGCTATGTGGATGAAATGATGATACCATGCCAACTTTCAACCTTTTCAGAGTTCATTTGAAATGCTTTTCAATGTTAGGGTCTTATAGCTCAAAATAATTAGATAATGCATGAAAAATAACAAATGAAGTCAGAAAGGATTGAAAAATGATGATGTGGCTTTGAATGGTGCATTTTGAACACACAAAAAGTCAGGAGTTCAAATAAGTTTTAAAAAATGAAATCCCTTTGTAACACACGAGTTTCCGTATGAAATCCTGATACTTTGAAAGAGATTGTCCGTTTTGTACACGAAG
>NW_025228492.1:996-3015 GCF_018294505.1 Triticum aestivum | reverse complement strand
GCTTTTCAATTTTAGGGTCTTATTGCTCAAAATAATTAGTAAATGCATGAAAAATAACAAATGAAGTCAGAAAGGATTGAAAAATGATGATGTGGCTTGGAATGGTGCATTTCGAACACACAAAAATTCAGGAGTTCAAATAAGTTTTACAAAATGAAATCCCTTTGTAACAGACGAGTTTCCGTATGAAATCCTGATACTTTGAAAGAGATTGTCCGTTTTGTACACGAAGTGCATCCAGTTTTTGTCGTAACCCTCTCAACTTTCTTGCACATGCTATGTGGATGAAAGGATGATACCATGCCAACTTTCAACCTTTTCAGAGTTCATTTGAAATGCTTTTCAATTTTAGGGTCTTATAGCTCAAAATAATTAGTAAATGCATGAAAAATAACAAATGAAGTCAGAAAGGATTGAAAAATGATGATGTGGCTTTGAATGGTGCATTTCGAACACACAAAAAGTCAGGTGTTCAAATAAGTTTTAAAAAATGAAATCCCTTTGTAACAGACGAGTTTGCATATGAAATCCTGATACTTTGAAAGAGATTGTCCGTTTTGTACACGAAGTGCATCCAAATTTTGCCATAACCCTCTCAACTTTCTTGCACATGTTATGTGGATGAAAGGATGATACCATGCCAACTTTCAACTTTTTCAGAGTTCATTTGAAATGCTTTTCAATTTTAGGGTCTTATAGCGCAAAATAATTAGTAAATGCATGAAAAATAACAAATGAAGTCAGAAAGGATTGAAAAATGATGATGTGGCTTTGAATGGTGCATTTTGAACACACAAAAAGTCAAGAGTTCAAATAAGTTTTAAAAAATGTAATCCCTTTGTAACAGAGGAGTTTCCATATGAAATCCTGATACTTTGAAAGAGATTATCCGTTTTGTACACGAAGTGCATCCAGTTTTTGCCGTAACCCTCTCAACTTTCTTGCACATGCTATGTGGATGAAATGATGATACCATGCCAACTTTCAACCTTTTCAGAGTTCATTTGAAATGCTTTTCAATTTTAGGGTCTTATAGCTCAAAATAATTAGTAAATGCATGAAAAATAACAAATGAAGTCAGAAAGGATTGAAAAATGATGATGTGGCTTTGAATGGTGCATTTCGAACACACAAAAATTCAGGAGTTCAAATATGTTTTAAAAAATGAAATCCCTTTGTAACAGACAAGTTTCCGTCTGAAATCCTGATACTTTGAAAGAGATTGTCCGTTTTGTACACGAAGTGCATCCAGTTTTTGGCGTAACCCTCTCAAATTTCTTGCACATGCTATGTGGATGAAATGATGATACCAGGCCAACTTTCAACCTTTTCAGAGTTCATTTGAAATGCTTTTCAATTTTAGGGTCTTATAGCTCAAAATAATTAGTAAATGCATGAAAAATAACAAATGAAGTCAGAAAGGATTGAAAAATGATGATGTAGTTTTGAATGGTCCATTTCGAACACACAAGAAGTCAGGAGTTCAAATAAGTTTTAAACAATGAAATCCCTTTGTAACAGACGAGTTTCCGTATGAAATCCTGATACTTTGAAAGAGATTGCCCGTTTTGTACACGAAGTGCATCCAGTTTTTGCCGTAACCCTCTCAACTTTCTTGCACATGCTATGTGTATGAAAGGATGATACCATGCCAACTTTCAACCTTTTCAGTGTTCATTTGAAATGCTTTTCAATTTTAGGGTCTTATAGCTCAAAATAATTAGATAATGCATGAAAAATAACAAATGAAGTCACAAAGGATTGAAAAATGATGATGTGGCTTTGAATGATGCATTTCGAACACACAAAAAGTCAGGAGTTCAAATAAGTTTTAAAAAATGAAATCCCTTTGTAACAGACGAGTTTCCGTATGAAATCCTGATACTTTGAAAGAGATTGTCCGTTTTGCACACGAAGTGCATCCAGTTTTTGCCGTAACCCTCTCAACTTTCTTGCACATGCTATGTGGATGAAATGATGATACCAGGCCAACTTTCAACCTTTTCAGAGTTCATTTGA
>NW_025228492.1:0-986 GCF_018294505.1 Triticum aestivum | reverse complement strand
AATAATTAGTAAATGCATGAAAAATAACAAATGAAGTCAGAAAGGATTGAAAAATGATGATGTAGTTTTGAATGGTGCATTTCGAACACACAAGAAGTCAGGAGTTCAAATAAGTTTTAAACAATGAAATCCCTTTGTAACAGACGAGTTTCCGTATGAAATCCTGATACTTTGAAAGAGATTGCCCGTTTTGTACACGAAGTGCATCCAGTTTTTGCCGTAACCCTCTCAACTTTCTTGCACATGCTATGTGTATGAAAGGATGATACCATGCCAACTTTCAACCTTTTCAGTGTTCATTTGAAATGCTTTTCAATTTTAGGGTCTTATAGCTCAAAATAATTAGATAATGCATGAAAAATAACAAATGAAGTCACAAAGGATTGAAAAATGATGATGTGGCTTTGAATGATGCATTTCGAACACACAAAAAGTCAGGAGTTCAAATAAGTTTTAAAAAATGAAATCCCTTTGTAACAGACGAGTTTCCGTATGAAATCCTGATACTTTGAAAGAGATTGTCCGTTTTGCACACGAAGTGCATCCAGTTTTTGCCGTAACCCTCTCAACTTTCTTGCACATGCTATGTGGATGAAATGATGATACCAGGCCAACTTTCAACCTTTTCAGAGTTCATTTGAAATGCTTTTCAGTTTTAGGGTCTTATAGCTCAAAATAATTAGTAAATGCATGAAAAATAACAAATGAAGTCAGAAAGGATTGAAAAATGATGATGTGGCTTTGAACGGTGCATTTTGAACACACAAGAAGTCAGGAGTTCAAATAAGTTTTAAAAAATGAAATCCCTTTGTAACAGACGAGTTTCCGTATGAAATCCCGATACTTTGAAAGAGATTGTCCGTTTTGTACACGAAGTGCATCCAGTTTTTGCCGTAACCCTGTCAACTTTCTTGCACATGCTATGTGGATGAAAGGATGATACCATGCCAACTTTCAACCTTTTCAGAGTTCATTTGAAATGCTTT